>NC_139640.1:16214493-16219493 GCF_964638095.1 Poromitra crassiceps | reverse complement strand
TGTCTCTTTATTTTTTAACAGATCCATATTGGTGAAGGGGTCTGGCTCCAGACTGGTCAGTGGCAGGTGGTGAAGCGGAACACGAAGGACTCACTGTTCGTTAAGGAGCTTGCTGTTGCCATCTGGGGGACGTCAACACTGGCAGGGAGTTCCTTGGAGGGGAAAATCTGCCCAACAACCAAGCAAACGCCAAAGCCGCCTCTTTCACCTAGCAAGGTGATGGCATTGAAGGGTAAATAGAAATCTCCCTCCTTTTTCTTTTTTTTTACTAAAAGGTTCAGCAGCCAATTACTGCATACGTTTATGTCTGGTGACTGCAGTTTGAGTCAACCCTTCCATTGAGTTTTGTTTGGTTAAGTAATTACCTCTCAGCCAACATGGAGTTTGAGCAAAGGACCTTATTTAATATTTTAAAGATTAGTCAGTTTCATGTAATTAATTAGGGCAGGAGTGTCACACATGGCCCGAGGGCCAGAACCAGCCCATCAAAGGGACAAATCCGGCCCACAGGATGACTTTGCAAAGTGTAAAAATTTTGCTGAGTCCTTCCTGCAAAGTCCTTCAATCAAATGTGGTGAAAAGAGGTACCAGGTTTCAGGAGCAAGTTAAATATTCAGTAGGCTATTCATGTTTTCTGTATTCATCACTAAATGGTAAACTATTTGTATTAACCTTGACTATAAAGATGTGACAGTTGCCATCAATTGTAATGCACAGTTGCAGATGGTAGATTTGATCATTTGTTTGATGGTAGCTGAGATAACCCTATACGAAAACGTGTTTGTAAAATGTACCTACAATTCTTTACAGTAAAAGAAACAGGACATTTTGAGGTTTTGGCATTTATACGTTATACCAAATTGGGTCATTTCTGATATATTACTGATGTTCTAATGATACAAAGCTGGTTGAAAATGGGCGGAGTGTTCCTTTAAGTGATAGGTTTGAGTTTTTTTATTCCCTTTTAATCCAGTAACGGTACAGCGAACTGGATGTGTATATATAATGTACACATCATTTCTAAATTCGCTCTCGCTCTCTCTCTCAGGGTCTTTCAAGGATTGGCTGCAGGCCCAAAACCTGCCAGAGGAGGAACTGAGGAAGAGACTTTCAAGGGCGGGCCGATACATAACAGAGAAGATAATGGACATTAACAGAAAGAAGAAAAAGCCCCCAGCCACAGGTTCCCCAGATTTCTAATCTAACTGAACCTACATCAGGGTGCAACATAATTAAACTACATTACATTGTGAACTGTAGTGTAATTGTGTTGCACCCTGACTCAGTGTTCACAAGCTAGTTCACAAGCTCAGTTCGGTTTCACTGTGTGAATAGTGTTTTTCGTTATTGTTGGCGTCATCTTGTTCATGTACAGCCTTTTTTTTATGCTTGCTCTGCTCATCATTTGTTCTGTTTATTGAATAATTAAACGATATACCAGTAATAGAGATTGATAAATAAAGATTTTCAAAGACATTTTAATAGTTTCTGTTCTTTATTTAAATTTTCTAAATGGCATATTGGCATTATCTGGTATATAGTAGATAAACATGCATCTTGTTGCAAATGTTGGAGAATGTTTTAATTTACACTTTTAAAGACATTTGAGAAGCTATACTTCCTTTGTAAACCACTGTAAACAAAATGTTAGCAGGTGCTGGTCTCACCAATAGGAGCTTGTAACAATAGGAGGTGGTAACTGGTAGGAATCATGCCTGGTACAGTAATAAGAGCTGGTGATAATCTGAGATGGTAATTCAATAGGAGCTGGTAGCTGGTGTCAACAGCTACCAGGTCAGGGCAGGTAGCTGGTTTGCCCTGACCTGGTAGCTGGTAGCTGGTGTCACCAAGTAGCTGGTAGCTGGTCTACCAGCTGTCACCAAGTAGCTGGTAGCTGGTCGACCAGCTGTCACCAGTAGTAGCTGGTAGCTGGTCTATACCAGCTACCAGCTCAAACCAGCTGTACAAAACCGACCTTAAACCAGCTGTCCAAAACCGACCCCAAACCAGCTATACAACCTAGCTGGAACTGGTCAGCTGGTTCCAGCTACCAGCTCAAGCTGGATTTTTCAGTAGGGGTGCGCGCCGAGGACAGAGAGAGATGGAGAGAGCTTAGGTCGACAGAGTCCACATAATATGTCGCGGAGATTATGGTGCGCTCAAGTGCAGCAGGTATTTTTGCACGTAAGAGGTGCTTTTCAAAGCTCTGAGCGCAAAGTAATTGCACCATGCTGACGATAGGTGTAGGAGCCAAAAAGTAAAGTTTTCATTTGCGTTTGTTTGACGACGATTGTAAGTGATGAGGTCACTGTCAGCAGTGTAATGGAAATTGTGACGTCACTGTTGAGAAAACTGGGAATTATGACATCATCGGTCAAGTCGCTCATGCGGTAGCCACTAGCCGCCATGGTATAAATGTGTTTAGTTTCGAATAGTTCAGTTCTGCTGTAGTGTTTGGCTGCATTAAAAGCCTGCAGACTCTCTGCCCTCCATGGCACATGGTTAAACTCCTGCTTAGCAGCATTCTTCTTCTTCCCCATCTGGCAGCCAGGAACACTTTGAGAATAGAATATATAGAATAGAATAGAATAGAATAGAATAGAATAGAATAGAATAGAATAGAATAGCATCAGTGTTCATTTACAGCTCATCTAACAGCAATTACACTCAGAATAACTCACTAACTCACTGTTCATTTACAGCACATGTCACAGTGCAAAGAGGAAAGAACATCAGAGCACAATGAGGTCAGTACTCTGTATCAGCAAGTACTCCAGATGAAGTACTCTCTACTGTGTCTCTAAGACCAGCAGGTGGCAGTGTTTCTTCATTTGTCAGCACCTGAGGCCACTGAGCTTCTCTTTCAGCCAGCAGCATTCAGCAGCTCAAGAGAAGAGGAGAGAAATCCTTCCATTGACCTTTTTCATCAGCAGCCATTTTGTGTCTAAAAGGCAGGAAGTAACACAGGTGCAAGCAAAACATTAATGAGGGTTTCCAACTTCCAATCCATTTAAGTGTTCCAGTGCTGTTTGGGTTGCACCTGTGTTACTATTGCTCTATTGACATCGTGAAGGGCAATTTTTCTGAAAATGAGCCAATGACACATCCTTTGCATAGATCAGGATCCATTAAACTGAGACCACTGATGCTTTTAATTAAAGCACGTGACAGTAGCAGGCTGGTAGCAGGGCACTGCCAAGGTGGCCTAAAACTGGTTTTATGCTTACGCTAAATCACCTGCGCCGACTGCGCCGAGGGGTCCCCGCAGCTGGCCGTCCTATCGGCACAGCTCGGCGGAGGGGGGCGTGCAGCTCCTCGAAAATGTGACTCCGTGGCGTCAATGCGGACGTGACATGACCAGCACGAGAGCTGTGATTGGCCGTTGCCTTGGGCTGCGCACATATCCGCTGACGTACTTGTTGTGAGGAATGAGGAAATGCCATTTCCTCATTTAACAGTGCTTGTCCCTCATCTAGCAAAGCTTTCTGCAGGCTCACCGGAATGAGTTTTGAAATAAAGGGACAATAAAATGTCCCCCCACCGACGTGATTGAAAGTTCTTGGTAAACGACATGATAACGTCATATGCAATGTACCACAAGCCACCTAGTGTTTTGGACGTGTACCGCAACCAATGCACTCAGTTACGTTCGAGTATGCACAGTCTCGCTGGCAAGCAGCCGCCCTGGAACTACTTTTAAGTAGGGGGTGCTCTAAGGAAGGGACTCTCGGCACTGCCCGCCAGGGCCATATTTAGAGGAATATTTAATTTTAAATTAACATTAGGATTATACTGTTGTGATGTCATTATTCAGTATCTTCTCCTTTTCTCACTCACTTTCATGTAAGCACCTGCTCTCCCTTTAGTCGTTTTACACTACAACAGACAGCAACACAGGCAGAATCACTGAAATTATTATTATTATTATTATGGAAAACCAGATTATGATGAAAATCAAACACTTTTGAAGAGAGAGCGTATGAAATAAGATTAGAGCTGGGAAGTACAAACTGTTTTTTAATGCATTTTGTTGCTCTTATAAACAGAGGACAGCCCAACAAAGCACACAAAACAACATCCACTTACATACAGAAACACTCAAATGAAATCCTCAAAACTCAAAACCTTTAGCACAGAGTAGACTGAGCAATTAAATTGTGCCTCATCATGTGCCCATGACACATTGAATCAAAATAAAATAATCAATCAATCAATCAATCAATCAATGTAAATTTCAATTCAATTCAATTTCAATGTATTTGTTCAAAAGGGGACAGTGTACATTAATGAACATTTTAGCAAAATGTAAATGCACGACAATTGCAGTCACAAGACTGATTTACATTGTTAGTCCCCCTGCCAGAAGGTACAGGCCTTGTGTCCTGATAGGGAAAAAGAACAAGGTGCAAATATACAAGATTAAAATAACATCTTATCTCTAAAGACAAGTGCAGCAAGAGAAAGAGAGCTAGCTAACACACAAGTATACAATCAGAATAACTATACTCTACATATCTACATATAGAGATTTAAACAACAAATATGAAAATAAAGAAATGTACAGCAAACTACCCACATAGCAATACAGTAGAACCATTCTAGTTCTTTACCCCTAACTATGTGTACAGGTTTGAGTGGACTTCAGCCATCTCTTCATTTGACCTTTAAACATGCTCAGCGTCTCTGAGAAGGAGAGCTAGCTAATACACAAGTATACAATCAGAGTAACTATACTCTTAAAAAAGTTTAACGAATATGAAAAGAAAGCAATGTAGCCTACAGCAAACTACCCATGTGACCATGTACAGCCGAGTTACAAACGGCTTTCTGTGTTGTCAGTAGGGGGTTCTCTGCCTATAACTCAAAACTGTCATATAGATGTCTTCAGGCTGGGATGCTCATCCAACTTAACTTGTAACACAGGTTCCCCACAGGGCAGCGTCTTTTCATCTGTTTTCTTTATCTTGTACACAGACATCTGCAGATCAAACAGGGACAAC
>NC_139640.1:16189493-16199493 GCF_964638095.1 Poromitra crassiceps | reverse complement strand
GCCTCCGCCGGCGATAGCCAGGCCGGAGGCATTATGGATCCGGGTTGTCCGTCCGTACGTACGGCCGTACGTCCGTACGTCCGTCCGTACTAGGTTCGTTAACGCGATATCTGAGGAACGCCTTGACGGAATTTCATCAAATTTGCCTTAAACATCCACTTAGACTCAAGGATGATCTAATTAGATTTTGGTGGTCAAAGGTCAAAGGTCAAGGTCACTGTGACCTCTCAAACACCATTTTCAAGCTTGTTAACGCGATATCTCAGGAATGCCTTGACGGAATTTCATCAAATTTGCCTCAAACATTGACTTGGACTCAAGGATGATCTGATTAGATTTTGGTGGTCAAAGGTTAAAGGTCAAGGTCACTGTGACCTCTCGAACACCATTTTCAAGCTTGTTAACGCGATATCTCAGGAATGCCTTGACGGAATTGAATCAAACTTGACTCAAGGATGAACTGATTCGATTTTGATGGTCAAAGGTCAAAGGTCAAGGTCACTGTGACCTCTCAAACACCATTTTCAAGCTTGTTAACGCGATATCTCACGAATGCCTTGACGGAATTTCATCAAATTTGCCTCAAACATCGACTTGGACTCGAGGATGAACTGATTAGATTTTGGTGGTCAAAGGTCAAAGGCCAAGGTCACTGTGACCTCTCGAACACCATTTTCAAGCTTGTTAGCGCAACATCTCAGAAATGCCTTGACGGAGTTTCATCAAATTTGCCTCAAACATCGACTTGGACTCAAAGATGAACTAATTAAATTTTCGTGGTCAAAGGTCAAGGTCACTGTGACCTCACAAATGCCATTCTCAAGTTCGTTAAAGCGATATCTCAAGAACGGCTTGATGGAATTTCTGCCAATTTGGCTCAAACGTCGACTTGGGCGCAAGGATGAATGGATTACATTTTGGTGATCAAAGGTCAAGGTCACTGTGACCTCTCCAACGCCATTTTCATGCTTGTTAACGCCATATCTCAGGAATGCCTTGACGGAATTTCATCAAATTTGCCTCAAACATTAACTTGGCCTCAAGGATGAACTGATTACATTTTGGTGGTCAAACTTCAAGGTCACTATGACCTCTCGAATGCCATTTTCAAGCTTGTTAACGCGATATCTCAGGAATGTCTTGATGGAATTTCTTCGAATTTGCCTCAAGCGTCCACTTGGACTCAAGGATGAACTGATTACATTTTGGTGGTCAAAGTTCAAGGTCACTGTGACCTCACAGACCCAATTTCCAAGCTCTGTAACGCAACATCACAGGAGCGCCTTGACGGAATTTCTTCCAATTTGCCTCAAATGGCGATTTGGACTCAAGAATGAACTAATGGCGGAGGCATAAGTCCGCGTTGCTGTCGTTCTAGTTTAAATCTTTATTGACATATACCTGACACCTCGGCAGCGGAAGTTCGTCTTTTTTTTATCTTTATTGACATTTTGAAGATAAACAGACACACAACGAACATAAATGCAACTTTGCCAATGAAGTAGCCAACAAAGCGAAAAATGAGCTGCTTAGAGTTTAAAGGTAAATAAATGTAATAAGAAGTAATTTGTACCTGCGTACTTCACAGTTAACAAACAGTGTACATCTTCACATAGGTGATACGGGCAAGACACCCGTATCACCTATGTGAAGATGTACACTGTTTGTTAACTGTGAAGTACGCAGGTACAAATTACTTCTTATTAAATTTATTTACCTTTAAACTCTAAGCAGCTCATTTTTCGCTTTGTTATTATAGTTGCCTGCTGAGTTGCTTTGGTCCACACCTTTTTGTGCGTTCCTTCCAATGAAGTAGCCTACATGACGTCAGCAGTTCGTCTTCATGTTTTGAACACGGATTTAAAAGGCTTTATACAATATATAAAACTGAGAATTTAGCAGGTAAATGTGCTATGGATAGCATTAAAGTAAATATCTAACTAGAGATGACAGTCGGAATTATTGGTTGCCATGGAGACCCCCACACACACCTACATAGCCCTGTCTATATTGATATACTGTAGCCTGCAGTCTATATTTATATACTGTAGCCTACAGTTATTTAAATCAATTCAAATGTATGTATATATATATATATATATATATATATATATATATATATACACACACACACACACACACACACACACACACACACACACACACACACACACACACACACACACACACACACACACACACACACACACACACACACACACACACACACACACACACACACACACACACACACACACAGACAATGACACCTATTGCATCCTCTTGTCAGAATCTTTGTGGTGAATTTGAAACCTACAAAAACGTCAGTTAAAGCACAACTAAACCCCCCAGATTTCTGGCAGAAAGGCATGATGCTTGATTTGAAAAAAACCTATGGGAAAAACCAAGAAATGACCATCTCCTCTCGTGTCACTATACTCTTTGGCTGTGCTCAGCTCAGGAATTTTTTTCCGGAAATCAACGCCATGTCAGTTTGCTCACCGCCTCGAAAATAAGTTATTTGAGAGCTCCAAAATCTTTATAAATATCAACAACTAGCCAACACTGGTGGCCTCTATGGAAACAGCGTTGCTCAAAATGGTTGAAAGTGATATCAATTTGGTCATTCAGTGGCGAACTAGAAATTGACTCCATTGACTCCCATTTGTGTGTATGTAGTGTGTCTAAGTATCGTTAAAAGAGCCTAGTAACGCGAGCCTGGTTATCGCAGCACAGCACAATAGGACAAACCCCCCGCTCTCAACATGCTTATGTAATCACAATGGGAGATTTCTCCACGTTATGCCCTTGTCCAACTTGCCATATACCCCGCCATGAAATCCGTTTTTAATATTCGTTTCTCCCTTTTTCGTGATTCTTGTCAAAAGTTGTAGTGCACCTCTGCTTTTTCCTCTCGAGCGCAGGGCAGAGCTGCAGCGCGGCCGCAGAACATTCTCCCCCTCCCTCCTCCTCCTCCTCCTCAGACCCTGGCTGCTCAATCCATTCCAGTCTGTCCAAACTTAATACCGATCTAATCTCAGTATGAGATGCAGGGAAATATATTATAGTAGCCGATGTGTTTAGAGCAGCATTGTCACGTTGTCACGTCGTAGTATAGCGTTATATTTTACATGTGTGCTAAACTGCGATATGATTTGTTTGTGGAAATGACGGCGGGGATGAAAGTCGCTGTGTGGGGGGAGGCTCACTTGGTCCGGACTCGGAGCTGCTGCTGCTGACAGTACAAACACGCATTCTCACCCCTCCCTCCCTCCTCCTCTCTCTCTCTCGGCACAATCAAGTGGTTGAGTAGTTCTCAATGTGGGGCCAGGGGACCACCACCAGTGGTCACCAGTGGTCCTTGAGAGGATTCCAGGATTCTCTGTTATCTCTCAACCTAATATATATGGAATTCTGGACAAAATCATATGTAGGCTACATAAAACAAAATAAAAAAATCTGATTTGCATCTGAGAGACCAAACCTCATCATATGGGGGTCCATTACCACAATGTGAACTAAATTAGGGCTCCTTAGTATGAAAAAGGTTGGGAATGATTTACTTTTTTTTTTTTTTTAATATTTTTTCCCCCGATTTTTTATCCCATTTTATCCCCCGTTAGTGCTGATTCTAAGTTTATCCTGGTTGCTACTTCATCCTATGCCGATCAGGGAGAGCCGAGACTGATTCCATGCTTCCTTCGAGACATGGGCAGTCGGTCAGCCACTTCTTTTCACCTGACAGGGGAAGCTTCACCGGTAGGACATAGCACGTGGAAGGCTCACGTTATTCCAACCAGTTCCCCTCCCCCTGAACAGGCGCCCCTCAACGTTGATAGGAGGAACCACACTAGCAACCAGGACAATGCATGTTTTTAGTGAAGGGGGTTCCTATATGAAGGAAACCCCCGGGAGGCACGGGGAGAACATGCAAACTCCACACAGAAAGGCTGTGGGGCCTAGGTGCGACCCCCACTTTGGGAATGATTTACAGCAACACAATGCCATTTTTCCTCCTTTTATGATTATAGTGGCGTTTATTGATAGTATTGTGTTACATAGGAGTTGGTAGGAAAATAACAGGCGAATCAATTAACAGGTGATTAACAGGTCAAGTGACACAAGCAGCCAATGAGCTGTGTATTGTAGCGCCATATTGGTAGGAAAATGCTTGTGACATCATGGGAATAGGCTTGGAGTTGTGAGGAGCCGGGAAAGTTCAATTTATATATGAATGAACTCTCTGTACAGCTCAGCAGCTGCCGAACTGGATATGTGATTGGTAACACCACTGTAAATCACTTTATGTATGCCGATGATTTGGTTATCCTGTCTCCAAGCAGTACTGGTTTCCAACAGTTGCTGAATATCTGTTCTGACTATGGAGGTCATTTTGATGTGAAATATAATGCTAAAAAGAGTGTCACTATGATCTGCAGAACAAGAGATGATAAGGATCTCTCCTTTCCTTCTTTTTATTTGTCTGGGCAGGTGCTGGCAGTTTGCTGTCAAACTAAATATTTGGGTCATATTATAACTGATCAAATGAGTGATGATGATGACATGTACAGACAGAGCTAGGCGTGTACTGTATGCTCAAGCTAACATGCTGAGGAAGAAGTTTTATTTTTGCTCAGATGATGTAAAGGTTAACCTGTTTAGAGCCTACTGTACTCCTCTGTATACTGCCCCCCTGTGGGTCAAGTTTAAGCAGGCTAGCATTAAAAAGCTCCAGGTTGCTTATAATGACTGCCTGAGGATCCTTCTTAGGAAGCCAAGGTGTAGTAGCGCCAGTGAAATGTTTTGTGGAGCAGGAGTTAACACCTTTCATGCCCTGTTGAGAAACCTGATGTAAAGGTTTATCTGTCGTCTGAATATGTCTCAGAATATGCTCATTATGTTGCTCTTTAACCCAATCTCAGTGACACGAGATACATGTCTTCCATCTGGAAACACTGGTACAGTGCCTTACTGTAGAATTGTTAAGTGCTCTTATTGTGTTGTTACCTGTATTGTGTGTTTTTTAATGGACCTTGTGTCTGACAATAAAGTGATGATGATGATGATGATATGTATGTGCATTATTGCCACCTACTGGAGTTTCGGAGGTTGGCATTGCAGCATTGGAGGTAAAAAAAGAGAGAGACGTTAATGCAATATCAACACGAATAAGAAGAACTTCCGCTGCGGAGGTCACGTGACTTCCTGTCAGTTGCGGATGCAGTTGCAGCCAGACCCTCCTCTAATAAAGAGCATGATGGTGGTAAACATTATTCCATTATTCCAGCGATGGTTATGCATAGTGCTGGTACTGCTGTTGTAGCCTTACATATCATGCAGGTGATGGTTTTATCTGCTCAGGTAAACTACTATTTCCAAACTGTGAGTCTGTCATGTTTGTAGCGTTAATGCTCTCTTCTTCCTCTGCTATCTCATTTCTGCTCCTTTGGCAGTCAACACACCCACAGCGCCCCCCAGTGGCATATCTGCTGTACTGCTTTTATTAAAACGGCACTCTGAAAACAGGGAAAACCAAGAATGACAACTAGTCGACTACTATGCACAGCGTCGACTCGTGGTTTTACTAGTCGACTAGCCCTAGTCTGAAGCCACACACTTGCTTTTCATGTCTATCATTTTCTGTGATTTTAATGTGTACACACATTTGAGGTGGTCAGATCAGTGCTCCAGTGTCAAGTGTTTCAGCCATATTGGGAAGGGGGAGAAGAACCCAATTGAGGTATATGTCATTTTTTCATATTGCTGTTATAATTTATATTGTTTGGAGACAAATTATTTAACCTTGTGTGATGTTTAGGGCAAAGGCTACTAGATGACATGTTACCTATGGTGCTTGCCTTGGACGAGGGTTCAGGTGCAGTGCATTAAAGGTAAAGAAACATTGTTAGTGGTATTTGTAGGGGAGTTGTCTAGTCTCCCTGAGGTATGTACTGGAGGAAATTAATGATTTTTGTTGAATATAATTTGTATTGTGTTGCAGGAAAGCCTTGTCGTGGCTGAGGCTGCCAGTCGCTGTTTTGTAGAAATATATGATTGTAATTGGGTTGATGCAACATAACTCTTTCTTAGCCTCTATTGTCCTGTGCCCATTTTAATACTATGGGTTGGTTTCAGGCCCAGCACCGGCGGGAAATCATTGTCTGTAGACCAGTGGTGTGAGCGGGATATATTATCAGTTTGATTCACACTTAATTGGTTTGGACTTATGATCACTAATATAATGTGTGTATTTCTGTATTTAATTTTGTATTCTGTATTTAATTTTGGTCCAGCAGTACTATCATATACAGATCCCTATAAATATCTGGGCCTGATGCTGGATGAGCATATGACCTTTAAGGAGGGAGTCAGTGTTCTAGCTCAATCAGCGGGCAGAGCCCTGGGATCTGTACTGAACAAAGGTAAACATTGTGGTAATATGGGATTCCATACTTGCACACAGCTGTATAACTCCTGTGTCTGTCCTGTGTCGGATTATGCTTCTGGTGTTTGGGGTTCCCGGGAACATCTAGTTCACAAATGTACATCAGTCAAGTCAAGTCAAGTTTATTTGTATAGCCCTAATTCACAAGCATGTCTCAGAGGGCTTCAGTGGCTCAGTTCTGGTCATCAGCGGTGATATGGGATGGGAATCCCCAAACATCAGGCACAAAGGTCAGATGCTTCGACTATGGAATAGACTTGTGAGGATGTCTGATCAGAGACTCACAAAAAAGATATTTGACTGGGACATTGCCCATAGACATCCCTGGGCAGTTGAACTGAAATCCTTATTCCATCTGTCAACGACTTGTCATTTATTTTTCACAATAGGTTGTTGTGTGATATCCGGGAGACTATGATAATATGCTCCTTCTGTATAAATATAAATGGTCTGTTGATTTGTGGTATAAACCAACGCTAAGAACCTACCGTCTCATAAAAGACAGTTACTGTGTAGAGCCTTATGTAAAGTTTGATTTGGACAGACGAAAAAGGTCCCTGTGTGCACAGTTACGATCTGGAACTATATATCTTGTGTGTCTCGTAAGCCCATGTGGGCTGGGCACTGTTAAGTGCATGACACAATGAATCAAATCAATCAATCAATCAATCAATCAATCAATCAATCAATCAATCATGTAAATTGGTTTGCAGTGCACTAAGTTCTTTTCACCGACTACTTCCTGGTACTGGTGGTAGCAGAGTGCAGTTCTCCGGTGGGTCTGGGGCCTCCCTCTCCCCCTGGTTGACTTTAAACAATAGGACTGATCTCAATGAAAATAAAGCAACTTATATATTTTTATACTGAAACACGCGTCTCTGTTTGGTTCATTTGCTTGAACAACCTGTGGGTCTCACTAGTTGATTGAATACTAGCTACTATGCAATTGTATTGTTGAGAGTACCCAATTGGTCACACAAGCAATCAGACAGTTGACAGGCCAACTCCAAACAGATGTGCAACGCTCCTGTACTCGGCGTTAGTAGTGACTTTCCACAAGGGGGCAGGACAGTGGCAGGTCACATGTGAACATTCACTAGCCATTTGGCCTATTTTGTTGATTCCTTCCCCCTTTGCTTGTTTTTCTCTTTGCTTTTGCATGTTCATGATTCCTCCTAGGGCTGTCCACAGGCACCGCTACAACTAACACAACATGAAAGTTCCTCACAGCTGCTTTAAATCAGGAGGAAATAACCAGTATGGATAACATTTGCTCAAATGTGAAGAATTTATTCAGAGATATAATGAGCTCTGTCTATCACATCATTTTGGCGACATGCTTTATGCACTACAGTACTTTCCCATGGACACAGAGAGAAGCACAATATTGTGCCGTTCTTTCACTTTATCCACAGACAGAATATCTCACATTTCATATCCAGGAGCTCTGTGTCTCATCACTGTTGTTCTAAAGGTAGGCTACTGTATGTAAACGTATGTGTGCAAATAGTTTAGATGGAGTTTTGATGGTGCTCAGTTGGTCAGTGGAAGAAAGGAGGAGGAGAGGGAAACAGCCCAAAGGCAACATTTATACAGTGCACTCCTCCTATAGTGATCACCTTGGGACGGGTCAATTGATCATTATAACCGATCCTTTTCTCTTTCTTCAT
Source organism: Poromitra crassiceps (assembly GCF_964638095.1). Classification (NCBI taxonomy): domain Eukaryota; kingdom Metazoa; phylum Chordata; class Actinopteri; order Beryciformes; family Melamphaidae; genus Poromitra; species Poromitra crassiceps. The sequence continues at coordinate 16,191,378 of NC_139640.1, read as the reverse complement.
TTCTCATGCAGATTACCACCTAACTGACATTTGTATAATGTATTACATGAATACAGTAGGAATGTTATTGACTTTAAACATCTATACTGTAAGTTAGGCCTCCAGCTGTTTGAAGCACAGCAGCCTCGCGTAGACAGAGACACCGCCGTCTCTCCACAGACAGAGATGCCGTGATCTCTCCTTATACAGACAGACATGCATCAAGTATCGCTGCTGTATCTCGTTGGCTCATTTTTGGCAGTTTGTAAGTAAAGAAATAATACAAATACTGTAGTTTTAAACATGTTTTCCATTGTTATCAGGTGGGACAAGGCCCAAAATGATCACTGTAAGCAGAGTATGATCACTATTTAAACAGCATGTGTATAGGAAGCTTTTTGATCAATATAAGTGATTGATTGCTATAACTGTGATCACTATAAGCAGATATTCCACTGTACTTTGCCACATTGATAATTGCAGTCAGATACAAAATGGGGCAAATTGCACTCAGCAGCAAAACGTTATGGGCGTGTTTGCGTTGGCATAATTAGCAATTATGCAAATGATACGCAATTCATGCGTGCTGTATCGGCCACAATTCATTCTTTGTGAATTTGCCCCTGAATGTATGAACTATTTGGGACATCTGTCATGTTGACACAATCCACATTGTCTCAACCCTTCCAGATGAACTCACCTGCTTCTGTGTGTCTACATCTTTGTGATTGGTCTAGATGTAATAAGGGACATTAGTAAGCGATAATGGCTTAAAAGAGTAAACAGAAGTGTGACTCAAATAGTGTAAACCGTCATGCATGACTGACTCAAGAGCCCTGTTCCAAACCGCTCCCTATTAAAGAAATAGTGGACTATATAGTGTGTTGTCCATTTTGTACTAGTGTCCCAATCCTCAACTGTTGATTCACTATAATATATAATGACTATATAGGCCACTGTAAAATACCCACAATGCAGAGCAATTTCTAGTGAACACAGAATGTACAATTTATCCCATACTGTATACCACAATGCAATGCTGTTGTGTTTACGGAAGGAGAAGAAGAGTGAGGTACAGTAGTGTGCTAAACTCGTTTGATCGTTCCTATTCACCTTATTCCTGGACTTACGTTTCCCATGATTCTCAGCGGTTGCCAGTTGTCAACTTCCTGTTTACATTTTTTTCACTAGCAAGGATGTGCGCGCCGCTGTCAAAGAGTGGGGACGTTTGGCTTATTTGATCCGAAATGGCTAAAAATAGTGACGTTGTGTGGTTGCATAGCGGCAATATTTTACAAAAACGAGGTGAATGTCAATTCACTTGTACTGTACGGGCTTATTTTAGCCAAAATGGCTAAAAATAGTATGTGGTTGCATAGCGGCCGCTTTTGTTTTGAAGGCTAAACGTCTAAACCGTTACTCTTATTATTTGGTCATTGAACGGAGCTTTAGCGGTCTCTCTCTTTCAAGATTCAAGATATTGTCACTCCGTTGTACAAATGCATGTGTGAAATTATTGTGCTGGGGGGCTCCATTACAAGACATAGGTAGGTACAAAGTCACAACAATTATTATGATTATTTTCAGTCTCTTTCGCTATGAACGGTCCTGGGCGGAAACAGGCAACCGGCAGCTGGAAACAGGGAGGGAGGGTGTCATGGAAGCGCCCACGGTCCGGTCAGGAAACTCGTGAATAGTTCCCTGATAAACACTACATGGGGAGTTGGTGAGTGAGTGAGTGAATGAATGAGTGAACCATTCCAAACATGGCTAATGAGTCAGTGACTGAATGAAAGTTACAAGTCATTAATCTAAACAGTGTCTGGAAAAACAGCACATAAAAAGCAGGTCAGAGGAGCCTCTGTTACTATGCAGAATATGTCTTTCTAACCAATCATACAGCAGG
>NC_139640.1:16129493-16179493 GCF_964638095.1 Poromitra crassiceps | reverse complement strand
TGGTGACCTGCTCTCCCTTTAGGTCATTTTACAATTACACTACAACAGACAGCAACACAGGCAGAAACCTAACCTCTCCCACCCCCACAAATATTATTATTATCACTTTGAAACACAGTGCCAAACTTGTCATCTCAACATACAAATAAAATCAAACTAAGCGTATACTATACTATTATAGCAGCAGCCAATGACAACACATTCAAGCCATCCTAAAGTGCATTACTGAGTGCAGTAAGGGTGGGGCATCAACAATGAAAAATAAATACAACTGAACTGAAATAAGTACTGATATGAGGAAGTGCTTTCCAGACACACAAAACACCCATTTGGTTTAGCTCTCACCTGAGTATCCATGCAAACTGGAGCTGAAGCAGTGGCGGCAACTGCAGGGGTTTTCTCCTCCTCCTCCTGGGAATGAATGTAATGAGTGATTGTTTTGATATTTATTGGGGACTACGGATGTAAACTAGCATTAGCTAACTCCGGCATATTTACATGTTTTCGTATATAGAGGCTTCTGTATTTCTGAACATGTCCATTAATGTGCATTGTCCCGTCACAATAAACCAATAAAGTAAAGTAAAGTACCCCCACGATTATTATTATTATCACTTTGAAACACAGTGCCAAACTTGTCATCTCAACACACAAATAAAATCAAACTAAGCGTATACTATACTATTATAGCAGCAGCCAATGACAACACATTCAAGCCATCCTAAAGTGCATTACTGAGTGCCGTAAGGGTGGGGCATCAACAATGAAAAATAAATACAACTGAACTGAAATAAGTACTGATATGAGGAAGTGCTTTCCAGACACACAAAACACCCATTTGGTTTAGCTCTCACCTGAGTATCCATGCAAACTTTCTCCTCCTCCTCCTGGGAGGGCAGAGATGCACTGTCTCTGTCTCTGCTGCTCTCTCCCTCTTCCTCCATTCTCACCAACAGCTCCATAATAGCAGAAGAAAGAGCAGCCTTCCGCTGCAGACGCAAAAACAAGTTTGATTTGAACATACTTTTTCTTTTTTGGCGGCTCATTTGTCATTTTCCACTCACCTAAAACAAACACGTCACCCAGAGTGCCTTGCGCCTCCGAAGAAAGCCAAGCAGCGAGTCGGGGCGGGTGGGGGCGGGGGATGCGATATTTTTTTTGGGATGATGGCGAAGGCTATGCAAAGGCATAACCCGCCCCTCTCTGCCTCTGATTGGCCTAGCGTCAAACTTCCATCCAAACTTCCTATCCTGCATTACATCTCTTTCTACAGTCTGTGGTCAGACCGTCAGACTCAGTGGGTCAGACTCAGACAGACAGCAGTTACGCTTGCTAGCCTGCATGAAACACGCCAGTGTGTTTATGTTTTTAATATACGGTAGTCATATATCTATGGTTTATAACGCTGCCGCTACTCTTGGCTGTGCACGTATGTAGCATATAGACAGAGAATTGATCAAGGGTGATATAAAACAGGGTTATTTACAGGGAACTAGCAAGCGTAACTGCTGTCTGTCTGAGTCTGATGGTCTGACCCTATTTATTTAGCTCAGTGGTCTGACCACAGAGATGTAATGCAGGATAGCAAAGCGAATGTGTTTGTATGGAAGTTTGACGCTAAGCCAATCAGAGGCAGAGAGGGGCGGGTTATGCCTTCACATAGCCTTCGCCATCATCCAAAAAAAAAATATTGCGTGGGGGATTGGGTTGCTCGCTCGCTCTATGAGCGCTGGCTGCCGATTCTCCTCTTCCCCCCCCCCCCACTCTCTCTCATATTTAGGGGGGCAAAATACCCCCCCCCTCCGCTTCCAGCACCTATGCCTCTCTGAAAGGTGCTTCTGTCTCTCTCTCCCCTGTCTCAATTCAATTCAGAGAGAGAGGGAAGGGGAAGAGAGAGTGTGTGTGTGTGTGTGTGTGTGTGTGTGTGTGTGTGTGTGTGTGTGTGTGTGTGTGTGTGTCAGTGTGTGTCTGTGTGTTGGTGTGTGTGTGCGTGCCTATGTCTCTCTCTCTGCCTCTCTCTCAGCTGCCAGTAGAAGGGGACTTGTACATTTGTTAAAACACTTTTGTGTATTTGTTATAATTATTGTTATTACTGCTATTACTGTATTATTATTGTTGTTGTTATTGTTAATTACATTAAGAAAATCATGTGACAGGTAGCCATTCTTACAGCAAATAGAAATGCACTTCAGAGAACGTAGATTAATTTATTCTTGTGGGGTTATGAGTTGGCAGTGCAGGGGCATGTCTAGTGCCCGTCAATATAAAACCTGTGCCCGCCCAGACCCGTCAATATAAAACCTGTGCCCGCACAGACCCGTCAATATAAAACCTGTGCCCGCCCAGACCCGTCAATATAAAACCTGTGCCCACCCAGACACGTCAATATAAAACCTGTGCCCACCCAGACCCGTCAATATAAAACCTGTGCCCGCACAGACCCGTCAATATAAAACCTGTGCCCGCCCAGACCGACCCGTCAATATAAAACCTGTGCCCGCCCAGACCCGTTAATATAAAACCTGTGCCTGCCCAGACACGTTAATATAAAACCTGTGCCCGCACAGACCCGTCAATATAAAACCTGTGCCCGCCCAGACCCGTCAATATAAAACCTGTGCCCGCCCAGACCCGTTAATATAAAACCTGTGCCCGCCCAGACACGTTAATATAAAACCTGTGCCCGCCCAGACCCGTCAATATAAAACCTGTGCCCGCCCAGACCCGTCAATATAAAACCTGTGCCCGCACAGACCCGTCAATATAAAACCTGTGCCCGCCCAGACCTGTCAATATAAAACCTGTGCCCGCCCAGACCCGTCAATATAAAACCTGTGCCCGCCCAGACCCGTTAATATAAAACCTGTGCCCGCCCAGACACGTTAATATAAAACCTGTGCCCGCCCAGACCTGTCAATATAAAACCTGTGCCCGCCCAGACCCGTCAATATAAAACCTGTGCCCGCCCAGACCGACCCATCAATATAAAACCTGTGCCCGCCCAGACCCGTTAATATAAAACGTGTGCCCGCACAGACCCGTCAATATAAAACCTGGACCCGCCCAGACACGTTAATATAAAACCTGTGCCCGCCCAGACCCGTCAATATAAAACCTGTGCCCGCCCAGACCCGTCAATATAAAACCTGTGCCCGCCCAGACCCGTCAATATAAAACCTGTGCCCGCCCAGACCCGTCAATATGCACAGACCCGTCAATATAAAACCTGTGCCCGCCCAGACCCGTCAATATAAAACCTGTGCCCGCCCAGACCCGTCAATATAAAACCTGTGCCCGCCCAGACCCGTCAATATGCACAGACCCGTCAATATAAAACCTGTGCCCGCCCAGACCCGTCAATATAAAACCTGTGCCCGCACAGACCCGTCAATATAAAACCTGTGCCCGCACAGACCCGTCACTATAAAACATTTACGTTTACATAAACGTTTATGTTGTGCGGTCTGTAGCATCAAACAATGCAGTATGCACGCTTGAAACATGTTGCTTATAGAGAAACAAAGCGTAAAACAACTGTTTGACAGTCAATTCTTTCTTTCTTTCTTTCTTTCTTTCTTCCCCCCCCCCCATATTAATCTGCATAGGAACAATCAGTGGCTCATGTTTACTGATTCGCCCAATCAGGTATCAGTTCTCCCTTGAGGTTCAAGGACCCTGTCGACTGACCCGTGCGTGTGGGTGTGCGTGTGCGTGTGTGTGTGTGCGTGTGTGTGTGTGCGTGTGCGTGTGCGTGTGCGTGTGTGTGTGTGTGTGTGTGTGTGCGTGTGTGTGTGTGTAGGGGGGCACAAACCCTCAAAAGGGCTTTAGTTTTTTTCAGGAAATGAAATGAAGAAGTAAGTACACTGAGAGCCATGTTTTGACCACATTTCTTCACCCATGTGGTAAACTTTGATTTCTAACTGTTCGTTTTTAGTCATTTCAAGTCATGTGCTGTGTTCAGACAGATCTACTGTATAGGGCTATTTACATTCAATAAAAACAAGATTGGCGATTCTATTCATGTGCTGATACGATCGTTTGAGAGTGAAACCGCAGTCTACTGAACATAGTTTTAGCCATATTTAGAGGAATATCTCATTTTAAATTAACAGGATTATACTGTAGTGATGTCATTATTCAGTATTTTCTCTCTTTTCTCACTCACTTGGTGACCTGCTCTCCCTTTAGGTCATTTTACAATTACACTACAACAGACAGCAACACAGGCAGAAACCTAACCTCTCCCACCCCCACAAATATTATTATTATCACTTTGAAACACAGTGCCAAACTTGTCATCTCAACATACAAATAAAATCAAACTAAGCGTATACTATACTATTATAGCAGCAGCCAATGACAACACATTCAAGCCATCCTAAAGTGCATTACTGAGTGCAGTAAGGGTGGGGCATCAACAATGAAAAATAAATACAACTGAACTGAAATAAGTACTGATATGAGGAAGTGCTTTCCAGACACACAAAACACCCATTTGGTTTAGCTCTCACCTGAGTATCCATGCAAACTGGAGCTGAAGCAGTGGCGGCAACTGCAGGGGTTTTCTCCTCCTCCTCCTGGGAATGAATGTAATGAGTGATTGTTTTGATATTTATTGGGGACTACGGATGTAAACTAGCATTAGCTAACTCCGGCATATTTACATGTTTTCGTATATAGAGGCTTCTGTATTTCTGAACATGTCCATTAATGTGCATTGTCCCGTCACAATAAACCAATAAAGTAAAGTAAAGTACCCCCACGATTATTATTATTATCACTTTGAAACACAGTGCCAAACTTGTCATCTCAACACACAAATAAAATCAAACTAAGCGTATACTATACTATTATAGCAGCAGCCAATGACAACACATTCAAGCCATCCTAAAGTGCATTACTGAGTGCCGTAAGGGTGGGGCATCAACAATGAAAAATAAATACAACTGAACTGAAATAAGTACTGATATGAGGAAGTGCTTTCCAGACACACAAAACACCCATTTGGTTTAGCTCTCACCTGAGTATCCATGCAAACTTTCTCCTCCTCCTCCTGGGAGGGCAGAGATGCACTGTCTCTGTCTCTGCTGCTCTCTCCCTCTTCCTCCATTCTCACCAACAGCTCCATAATAGCAGAAGAAAGAGCAGCCTTCCGCTGCAGACGCAAAAACAAGTTTGATTTGAACATACTTTTTCTTTTTTGGCGGCTCATTTGTCATTTTCCACTCACCTAAAACAAACACGTCACCCAGAGTGCCTTGCGCCTCCGAAGAAAGCCAAGCAGCGAGTCGGGGCGGGTGGGGGCGGGGGATGCGATATTTTTTTTGGGATGATGGCGAAGGCTATGCAAAGGCATAACCCGCCCCTCTCTGCCTCTGATTGGCCTAGCGTCAAACTTCCATCCAAACTTCCTATCCTGCATTACATCTCTTTCTACAGTCTGTGGTCAGACCGTCAGACTCAGTGGGTCAGACTCAGACAGACAGCAGTTACGCTTGCTAGCCTGCATGAAACACGCCAGTGTGTTTATGTTTTTAATATACGGTAGTCATATATCTATGGTTTATAACGCTGCCGCTACTCTTGGCTGTGCACGTATGTAGCATATAGACAGAGAATTGATCAAGGGTGATATAAAACAGGGTTATTTACAGGGAACTAGCAAGCGTAACTGCTGTCTGTCTGAGTCTGATGGTCTGACCCTATTTATTTAGCTCAGTGGTCTGACCACAGAGATGTAATGCAGGATAGCAAAGCGAATGTGTTTGTATGGAAGTTTGACGCTAAGCCAATCAGAGGCAGAGAGGGGCGGGTTATGCCTTCACATAGCCTTCGCCATCATCCAAAAAAAAAATATTGCGTGGGGGATTGGGTTGCTCGCTCGCTCTATGAGCGCTGGCTGCCGATTCTCCTCTTCCCCCCCCCCCCACTCTCTCTCATATTTAGGGGGGCAAAATACCCCCCCCCTCCGCTTCCAGCACCTATGCCTCTCTGAAAGGTGCTTCTGTCTCTCTCTCCCCTGTCTCAATTCAATTCAGAGAGAGAGGGAAGGGGAAGAGAGAGTGTGTGTGTGTGTGTGTGTGTGTGTGTGTGTGTGTGTGTGTGTGTGTGTGTGTGTGTGTGTGTGTGTGTCAGTGTGTGTCTGTGTGTTGGTGTGTGTGTGCGTGCCTATGTCTCTCTCTCTGCCTCTCTCTCAGCTGCCAGTAGAAGGGGACTTGTACATTTGTTAAAACACTTTTGTGTATTTGTTATAATTATTGTTATTACTGCTATTACTGTATTATTATTGTTGTTGTTATTGTTAATTACATTAAGAAAATCATGTGACAGGTAGCCATTCTTACAGCAAATAGAAATGCACTTCAGAGAACGTAGATTAATTTATTCTTGTGGGGTTATGAGTTGGCAGTGCAGGGGCATGTCTAGTGCCCGTCAATATAAAACCTGTGCCCGCCCAGACCCGTCAATATAAAACCTGTGCCCGCACAGACCCGTCAATATAAAACCTGTGCCCGCCCAGACCCGTCAATATAAAACCTGTGCCCACCCAGACACGTCAATATAAAACCTGTGCCCACCCAGACCCGTCAATATAAAACCTGTGCCCGCACAGACCCGTCAATATAAAACCTGTGCCCGCCCAGACCGACCCGTCAATATAAAACCTGTGCCCGCCCAGACCCGTTAATATAAAACCTGTGCCTGCCCAGACACGTTAATATAAAACCTGTGCCCGCACAGACCCGTCAATATAAAACCTGTGCCCGCCCAGACCCGTCAATATAAAACCTGTGCCCGCCCAGACCCGTTAATATAAAACCTGTGCCCGCCCAGACACGTTAATATAAAACCTGTGCCCGCCCAGACCCGTCAATATAAAACCTGTGCCCGCCCAGACCCGTCAATATAAAACCTGTGCCCGCACAGACCCGTCAATATAAAACCTGTGCCCGCCCAGACCTGTCAATATAAAACCTGTGCCCGCCCAGACCCGTCAATATAAAACCTGTGCCCGCCCAGACCCGTTAATATAAAACCTGTGCCCGCCCAGACACGTTAATATAAAACCTGTGCCCGCCCAGACCTGTCAATATAAAACCTGTGCCCGCCCAGACCCGTCAATATAAAACCTGTGCCCGCCCAGACCGACCCATCAATATAAAACCTGTGCCCGCCCAGACCCGTTAATATAAAACGTGTGCCCGCACAGACCCGTCAATATAAAACCTGGACCCGCCCAGACACGTTAATATAAAACCTGTGCCCGCCCAGACCCGTCAATATAAAACCTGTGCCCGCCCAGACCCGTCAATATAAAACCTGTGCCCGCCCAGACCCGTCAATATAAAACCTGTGCCCGCCCAGACCCGTCAATATGCACAGACCCGTCAATATAAAACCTGTGCCCGCCCAGACCCGTCAATATAAAACCTGTGCCCGCCCAGACCCGTCAATATAAAACCTGTGCCCGCCCAGACCCGTCAATATGCACAGACCCGTCAATATAAAACCTGTGCCCGCCCAGACCCGTCAATATAAAACCTGTGCCCGCACAGACCCGTCAATATAAAACCTGTGCCCGCACAGACCCGTCACTATAAAACATTTACGTTTACATAAACGTTTATGTTGTGCGGTCTGTAGCATCAAACAATGCAGTATGCACGCTTGAAACATGTTGCTTATAGAGAAACAAAGCGTAAAACAACTGTTTGACAGGGGGTAAAAGTAGCCTACTCTCGCTCTGTCTGGCTGACTGACCTCCGCCAACAGCACACACACTGCCCACGTCATGCACCAGAGATTACCGTAAGTGACTGTGAATTCAGCCTGAGCACAACACAAAAACATACAGTACATGGCTCTAGTCTACTGTACGTTTGTCAGGCATGCTGTGAGACTGGTGGATTTACGTGCGGATAGTTGATGGCCAAGACAAACTTGGTAACTGAAGTCTCGATAACTAGGAACGCTGAAGCACTTGATAGCTGAGTCTGCAAGGTTCGAATGTTGGGAACTGTTGCAGAGTGTTGTCGCGAGATCAATCTAGTCTATGAACAACTCCAGAGGACCTGCAGAACCGAACCTTTATAGATCCCGAATATGACATCACCTTGTGTTATGACATCACCAGTGAGTGAACTATGACATCACAGTAGGAATGATGACATCATCCTAACAACGTTGTTCCCAAGCACTGCCCGCCCGCGTTTAGTTCATTTTTACCCGTGAATTCATATACGTATTTATAGAAGTATTATTTTTTATCCGACCCGTTGCAGGACTCTGCCACCACCCGGTCCCGTCCCCACCTCCGAACCAGGCAGCCACGCCCCACCGCTGCCCAACCCTGCCCACAGGTGAGACCAACACCCACCGCCCATCAGACAGGAGCCCCCACCTGCTGCCATATTAGATTTATTCATAAGGTCAAGTTTTTTAAATTGTATCACTACAATGAAATGGCTGATATGGGAACTAACATCATCACACATGGATACAAATACGCATGCCAATAGAGCAGGCTCTGAGGCCGCACAGCGTCTGAGCTGCATATGTGACACGGAGCATGTGAGCTGTGTCTGTGAGCCTGCAGAGCGGGCGATTTCCATAACTGCAGCCATGGTGCATGAGATTTCTAGTTCAAATAGAATAGGGGGAAAATAACACACGAATACTACATTAAAAAAACTGCATGTTTTGTGTTTGGCAAAAACTGAGATTTTCATAAAGGGATCAGCTGTCGCCTCATGCCACCACAAGGGGATGTATGACAGGTACATTCTCATTTAATAAACATCTGAAAGTGTTAGTCTTCAGACTGTGGAAGAAAGTGAAGGGCTCCAATATACTGCCTTCTGGAAAAGTGCAGGGGACATGTCCCCTGTGTCTCTGTGTCCCCCCCTGTAAATGATGTCCTTACCTCTGATGCCTCTGTGCTGTTGTACTTGAAGCTGCGTATAGAGGCCTCTATTAGAGCAGCGTACCTGAGAGAGAGAAGGAGTGTGAATGAGTCTGTCTGCTTTGCTTCAGCACAACCAGAACCAGCATACAACTGACAAGCGGTGTTTAAGATGCCTCATGTCCCACCACAATCACCATGACACAATGTTAAACATAGAGAGTATTAAACTATTTGAAAATTAAATATTTCTTAGCTAGCTGTTAGCCGCTACATTTGCTAACTTAAGTGCTCACCAGGCTCAAAACACAGCGATAGTCACTTTTAACCAGTTCGAGTCACGCTCTTTCCATAAAGTCCATCAGCTTTGATATCTGTTGGCTGGTTTGTTGACAATAAGCGATATGGCTTCTAACATGTTTTTCACTGAGATATGACAGGAAACAGTATGGCCGCTATATACAGTACTTCCATTTTATTGCAAAGAGTATACTGAAGACAAGATGAGGTGCCCTTCTGCTTCTTTAGAACAGCGCCTGCAGTCTTATTATGTTGCAGTGACATAAGTGGAACAAACTATAGGCTTTGGTTCTTATCAATCTAAGCTCTTTGGCACAAAAGGTGACATGCGTTGTTACGTGGCGAGCGCATGTACGTTTTCATCGAACATCAAACAGGTAGGAAAACTGACTGGAGTGTGGCTTTAAAGGGAGCGGGGCACTTGCTTTAGCTTGGAGGGTTAGCTCTGTTGACGCCACAGCTTGTCTGGCCAGCGCCCTCTTGTGGTTAAGGAGTGCTCCGTTGCCATGAGCACTCCGGTTCATTTGTGGACATGCAGACAACAAAAACAAAAGACGCCTCCAAGCAGATACACTGTAACAAACTAAATGACACACTGTTGCAAACGACTGCTGACATCTTCAGTGTGGACCCACATCAGAGGAGAGAGAGCGACCTCTGACCCGGAAGCTTCTATAAGGACTCCAGCATCACGCTAATGATCATAAGCTCCGCCCACTTTTTCAGGATTGTTTCCCCATTTTCTCCCCCAATTGTACTTGGCCAATTACCCCCCCTGCTGCCCCGGTCGTTGCTCCACCCTCTACCCTTATTGGGAGAGCGGTAGACTAGCACCATGCTTCCTCCGTCACATGTGCAATTGCCAGCTGCTTCTTTTCACCTGACAGGGGGGAAAGCTTCACCGGGAGGACGTCGCATGTGGAAGGACCACGCTAGTCCCACCAGTTCCCTTTCACCCCGACCAGGCGCTAGTGCAGCCGCAGCGACCAGGACACATAGGCTACCCCCAATCCAGCTTCCCACCCGCAGACACCAGCCAATCATGCCTGTATGGACGGCCGACCAAGCCGGAGGTAACACGGGGGTGTGAACCTGCGACCCTCGTGTTGGTAGGCAGGGAATCTACCGCTACACTACCCGGACGCCCAAGCTCTGTCCACTTTTGATTGACAGCCTGTGTTCACAATAGTGATGTCAGTTAGATTTGGTTAGGTCAAAGCTCTGGAATATTAGTTAAATCATCCATCTTTGCTCACTACTGTACATCTGCCTTTCTTACTCTCATGTTACTGGAAAAGCTGTAACAAATTTGGCATTGGGGAGAGTTCTATTGAAGTGAATGGGCATGGGAAGTCTGTCCCACTATAAACCATCAGGCTATCTGTCTGTGTGTTTCAACCTGATTAAAGAAAAGACACGATGTGATGTTGACTGATGTTTTATGCAGGCTATTACATAAAATCACATGTTTTCTTTAATCAGATGGAAGCGTTTTTCAATCAAAGGTGAAACGACACAGATATCATGGTTTATAGAGGGACTTACGTCACACGCAATTTAACGATAGCTCCGGTTAGCCACTGTAACGTTAGCCGGCTGTTCTAGAGCCACCGACCGACACAAAACCTGTCAGGTTTCTATGGATTACGCCAGCTCTGGGAGTATGAAGTGCTTTGAATGCGCGATATTTGGTCGCAACAAATATGCTGCTTGACGAGCGGGGCAGGCTACACCGCTGCCTGAGGTAACGTTGAGCTAACAGTCCGTCCTCTAAATGTGTCCGACACGGCGACCACTCGTCCGTATTCAGCAAACGTTCTTCTTCTTCTTCTTCTTCTGTTTGGTTTTACGGCGGTTGGCATCCCCTCCATGTTGCATTACCGCCTCCTTCTGGACTAATACATCCACTGTTCCCCTATTCCATTACAGTCGTGTTAACAGTCCAGTTCCTCTCAAAAAACTGACCACTATTTTCTTCCCCTCCACTACTCCCACACATCCCATTATACCCTTCACACTGGCCTCTATTTGACCCAGTCTCTGCAGTCCAGTCATCATGATCACCCTCTCTGCTTCATATCTCCTGCATGAGATCAGAACATGCTCCACCGTCTCCCTTACTTCACACTGACTACAATGCCCAGTTGGATGCTTCCCTATTATACTAAGTGTTCCATTTAAGTTGCTGTGACCAATTCTCAATCTACTTATAACTCTCTGTTCAATCCTATTATTCCCACTATTCCCCACCACTCCCACTTTATTTTGTATACTATGCAGATGTCTCCCTTTTATTGCCCTATCCCACTGCTGTTGCCACTGTGTAACTATTTCCCTCCATACTACAGTATACTCTTCCCCTCTGATTTTGAAAGTTTAATGTCAATGTCCACCTGTTCTCTCCTGATCGCCTCCTTTGCTGCCCTGTCTGCTTTCTCATTACCTGAGATCAGCAAACGTTCGTTCTGCTCTGTCGGCTTAACATTAATGCGGGACTTCTCCTGTACTCTGACAGTCAGAGTAGAGATTACTTTTTTTTTATGTTGGTACTTTTTTCCTCATCTTGTCTCATTTATGTTAGCACACATTTTTAAAGCAGTAGAAAACCTGCCTGCAGACAAGATCTTTTTCTATTGTATTTACAACATCATAATGTACCAGCTGATTGAAAGTTGACTTTACATTTCATGTAAATGAGAGTGTTTCCATGAACAGGCAGATGGACCTGACCTACAAAAACCGTGGGTGGAGTACCCTCTGGATGAAGTTCCACCTGTCTGCTGCTCAGAAGACATCTGCCAGAACTGCCTCTGCTCACTCACTATACCAGACTCCATTCATTAAACTGTTGATTTTTGATGCTGTCTCCAGTTCTGCTTTTTTGGGTTCAGAAAACTCTTAATTGTGACACTAAGGTCTGAATAGCTCTGCAATGAGTCAATCAGTCTGCCCAGATAAATGCTGAATCCACTCATGAATGATTGATTTATCTACCAATCCGTCCATTCAATGGTCCAATTAGGTATTTCTAAAATGTTGGCCATTTGAAGCCAGATTTAGAGGAGTAGCTCATTTTAAATTAACATTGGGATTAGACTGTTGTGATGTCATTATTCAGTTTTAACCATCAATATTTTGCTCCTTTTCTCATTAGGGTAAATACTGTATATTGATTTAGAGATAAACATTCGGCCGTGACCAAAGGTCCCCGGCTAAAAGATTTCGGTGGTGACTTAAGGTCTGAATAGATCTGCAATGAGTCAATCAGTCTGCCCATATAAAGTGTGCTGAATCCACTCATGATTGATTTATCAATCGGTCCATTTAGCTATTTCTAAAATGTTGGCCATTAATTTTGAAGCCAGATTTAGAGGAATATCTAATTTTAAATTAACATTAGGATTAGACTGTTGTGATGTCATTATTCAGTTTTAATGATCAATATTTTGCTCATTTTCTCATTGGTAAATAGCCTACTGGATATTCATTTAGAGATTTTGGTGATTGTGCTTTTATGGTTATTAGCGTAGTCACTCACTTCTACACTAGCTTCTACACTGCTGCCACTTTTCTTGAAATAGCTAAATCTTGCTTCACCCAAAATGTTTTTGACATATAAAGACTTTATCCACAATGCAAATTATTTTATAGAACTGCATCTTGACCATGGAGACATCAAATGGAATTCAGTGTTTTGCTAACTACAGTATAATGTGATAGTGGTGCTAGTGGTAAAAACTAACAGCTCACTGCCATAACTGTTCTGGCTAACATTACAAGTAGCCAACTAACTTGCTATGCAAACTATGCCTATAATAACTGACAGAATTTCATTTCCCCGTGTTTGAAAAGGGGATTGATGCTCTACTACTAATGACCGCCATTCATTTTACTCCCCCCCCCCCCTCCTTTCCCCCCCAAAAAATCTGCTTCTGCTGGGGTGGGTCTAGTTTACGCTCGCAGGAGCGCACTCATATCGGACAATTGTTGTTAAACACGCAGGCCGACCGAGTAGTGTCTGGGAATCTTCAGGAATTCACTGCATGTTTAAAAATGGCTTTAGACACACTCTTACAGGTCTAGTTCTCCACCCATACTACTCAGAATGTGATCAATGGGCACACTCTTACAGGTCTAGTTGTCCACCCATACTACTCAGAGTGTGATCAATAGAAACAAAGTTTTGACAACCTGAGGAATACTCCAAACTGCAGCACATGCAGAATCCCGAGTGAGTGCGGGCCCAGGCACTTCTCCACCTTGGTCCTTGTCTTATAGCCATCACCATGATATATCAGCCAGCTCCAGATGTTCACCACAACCCAGGATCCCAGCAGAAATGCCAGCAGTAGATACAGGCTTATGTAGTACTCCTTCTGGTAGAACTCCACAGCTGTATATATATCCAGCACTATGTCCGCAAGAAAAAACAGGAAACCCCCAATAAGAAACAGGGTACTCCAGGGACAAGCCATTTCTGTCTAATCTACAGTACCTGCAACTGGCAGTGCTATGCTGTAGTGTAGTGTTCAGCTGTTTACACCTCTTCCTCTCTCGCTCTCAAACTGAGTGGAAACGCAATCAAACAGTTGTAGCATGTTTAAACATGACTCCTCCTTTCACACTAACCCTGGCTACAATGTGGCCAGCCAGGCAGTCAGTGGACACAGAGCCAAGGCTGATGAGATTAACCTGTTTTTCAACAGGTTTTGCTCAAATACCCCTGCATCAGTCTGCCTGCCAGACACCCCCCCCCCAATAAAATTACCATACTAATAGAATTCAGTCAGAAAATTTACAGAAGCGTATTTTTTTTACTTGTTTCACACATTTTGTGCAGGTACCCGACCTGGTGCAGTACTCTGCTATACGTACCCTAGGGTATAGCAGGAATCCTGAAGTTAAATTAAATACCTTTTAAGACCTTTTTTAAGACCTTTTCAATCTATTTTAGGAGCTCATTGATTTTGAGATTGCAAAACAAACATCACATTTGCGATAGCTTCTATGGAAGAGACAACATAATTTAAAATTCTGGAAAATTCCTCAAGATAGATTTACATTTGCCTCTGAATCAAAGGGAGTTATGGATTTTGCAGCTTGTTCCAAGACTAGAAAAAAGAAAGATTTCTCAACTTAACTCATTGAGTGCCAGCCACTTTTGGAGAACGGATGCTCCCAGTGCCAGAGTTTCAGAGCGTTTTCAGTGATTTCTCGAGGCCCACAGAATATTGTGTGATATTACTATGTAAACACTGAACATGCAAAAAGAACAAGGAGACTCTATTGTATCATCAGCAAAAAAAAGTTTATTGATACCATTTTCCGTTCTTTAGTTATCAGCCGGAGCAGATGGGTTGATTTGAGGAAAAACAGCCGTTTCAACTTAGAAGCTGAGATAATCACACTTTTGTGAAAGGAAACATTTCAAGCACATCACTGACTCTGAACCTAATATTTTCTGATTTAGTGACACCTAAAACATTTGAACAGTCATTTCCTTCAATAAAACAGCAAAAACAAAGGAATTTTCATAGCAAAATATTATTTTTTAGCTGCAACAGCAGCTCTGTGGGATCGTCACTTTGGCTGTTTCCAAAGTTTTTATTGAATAATTCAAAAACCCCTTCACCAAAAAATATAAAAATTTACATACGGCAAGTAGAGACCATGAGTGACTATGCCAGAAAGAATGGCCAGGATTCATCCATAGGTGGCGCTATACACGTGTGTACAACATGTGTAAGCATTTCAAAATGCACAACTTTGTTGAATAATTCAAATTCAAATCCCCTTGACCAAAAATGTTCAAAGAACAGTTCAAATGGTAACAGAGGCCGCCGGTCCCATCTGTATACCAGTAGTAGCATCGTCGTCATCGATTACTCTACGCTGAGAGGAAAAGCGTGCCGTGCTAACAGAGGCCGCCGGTCCCACAGTTCAAATGTTCAAGTACAGTTCAGTTATTTTGAGGAAAAAAAGAAAATAAATTTGTACAGTTATGTATGTATTCAAAGAACAGTTCAAATGGTAACAGAGGCCGCCGGTCCCATCTGTATACCAGTAGTAGCATCGTCGTCATCGATTACTCTATGCTGAGAGGAAAAGCGTGCCGTGCTAACAGAGGCCGCCGGTCCCACAGTTCAAATGTTCAAAGTACAGTTCAGTTATTTTGAGAAAAAAAGAAAATAAATTTGTACAGTTATGTATGTATGGGATGCTGCAACGATGCAAGTCCAGTTCAAAGTTATTGTTATGATGTACAGTTATGCATGTGAGTAGTCGGGCTGAGTGTGGTAAATTACGAAACACACTCCTTTGTGCAAGGGGACACGACAGGTCTTGCACCACATTCTGGTCTCTTTGCGCTGGCCCCTGCGTGTGCAGACCCTACACCTTTTTGTTGGTCTTGCTTTGCTGGTGGGCTTCAGGTTTGCCATCACGTGTTTGCCAATCGGGATAGTGAGCCTGCAGTCTGGGTCATTGTTGTATGGTGCCCTGGGTGCCCCTCCCCCCTCAACTGCAACTTCCTCCTCCTCCTCCTCCTCCTCTTCCTCCTCCTCCTCCTCCTCCTCCGGCACAGGTCGCTTTGAGGTCCATGACTTCACCACCCTCCGCATGAACTCCAAGAGGGTTTTACACTCCCCTGGGTTCCTGGCTTTGTAGAGGATGTAGGCGTTGAACATGCACACTTGGAACAGATAGGCTACAAACTTCTTGGGCCAGTTCAGTGTCTTCCGGATGAAGGGGTAGTAGGCTATGTTTTGGTCTAACCTATCCACCCCATTCATGGAGGAGTTGTATGCTACAACACACTCTGGCTTGAGCTGAGCCACTTTGCTTGTCTGTCCCTTCTGCCACACGTCCACGCTCTGCATGGTGTCTTTGTGGCACGTTGTCACCATCTTGACCAGCCGTTTGTCCTGCCAAGCTAAAACCATCACCCTCTCATTGTGACGCACAACTCTTCCCCCCACCCCCAGCTCAGCCTTTGTCACCTCCCTGATGATCGGAGGTTCCCCCCTATTTTTCCTCAGCGTTCCACACACATTGGTTTTTGCTCCCAGTAAACGCTCACACAGTGCAACAGAGTTGTAAAAGTTGTCCATGTAGAGCGTGTAACCATGACCTGGCAGGCGATCGAGGAGCGAGAACACAGTGTCTGGCAGAGTGCTGGGTACCCCAACATATGGCTGCATGTTGAAGCAGTACCCTGTGGCAGAGTCACACAGTATATACGATTTGATGCCATACTTTACCGGCTTCAGGGGGTTGTACACCTTGAATGACAGACGGCCCCTCCACAGCATCATACCCTCATCAATACAAATGTTTTGACCTGGTTGATACAGCTCCTTGAACTTGTTGACTAAATAGTTCAACACAGGACGGACTTTAGTCATTTTGTCCGTCGCATCCTGTGCTGCACTGTCACTGTAATGAAGGAAGCGCCAGATCAATTGGAACCGGTTCCTTGCCATTGTCTTGTTGAAATAGGGTGTGGCATCTATTTCCTCAGTACTCCAATACAACGCAATGCTTGGTTTCTTTATATAACCAGTGATGAACGTTAGTCCAAAAAATGTTTTCAGTTCTGAGACTGACACTGGTTTCCACGCATTACCCCTGCTATGTGGCAGACTGTCTGGGTGTGCTTGGAGATACTGAGTGGCAAAACTGTTTGTCTGGTCCACAATGTGCTGGAGCAGCTCGTCTGTCAGGAACAGCTCCAGGAAGTCAGCTGGCAGGCCGGAATCCAGCTCCGCAGCAGCATTCTGGGGTCCACGCCTTGCACTGAAGGGGATCGGGTTTGGTTCCCAGTCTGCCTCCTGCCAGCCTGCATCTTCCCCACCTCTGCTCGATGCAACTGTAAATGATTGAAATATATATAATTATCAAATACATTTTTTATTGCTTGGTTATGTGTATATATATATATATATATATATATGTATATTTTTTTTACCTTTCTTCCTTGTCCTTGTGGATGTGGGAGTGGGAGTGGGTGTTCTCCTCGATGTAGGAGCTGTAAATTATTGAAATATATATATAAATTATCATAAATACATTTCATTATTGCTTGGTTTTATGATGTGTAGGATATATATATATATATATTACCTGTCTTCCTTGCACTGCCCGTGGAAGCCGTGGGAGTGTCTCTGCTCGATCCACAGTCTGTAGAAATATATAGGCTACAATTATCAACCACAATTGACCACAGTTTTATTGCTGTAGTTTTACTGACTATAATGCCTGAACCTGCTCAATCCATGATCTGTGGAAATATATCTACCATAAATATACATTGTGTTATTGCAATGTTATGGCTATTTAGAAAAAAAGTTTTACCTGCTCTGCTGCCTGTGTCAGGCGACGAATCTCTGCTACCTCCGTCAGGCGACGAATCTCTGCTACCTGCAGATCCATAATCAGGCAACCACTCGTCGGATGAATCTGGATCCGGCTCACTGAATTCATCCGACGTATCTGATGTTTCAGTTGTGAGCTGAGATGATGAAACTATGTCCGATTCTTGACTTGTACCATCGTCTTCTTCATCTCTTTCTTCTGCACGCTGAGAGGAAGCGCGCACTCCACCATGCTTCACTGTGGTGGGTGGAGAGCTAACGCTACGCTGAGAGGAAGAGCACCCCGGTCTAACGGCTCTGGTGTCTACATCGATCACTTGTTCTTCTGCACGCTGAGAGGGATAACGCACCCGCCTACTCCTAGCTCTCCCACGCTCTGTGGTGGTGGTAACAGAGGCCGCCAGTCCCATCTGTGAAGAGCGCCCAGATCTAACGTTAGCTCTGGTGGTGGGTCCCGTGGCAGTAAAAGAGGCCGCCGGTCTAACGTTACCTCTGGTGGTGGGTGCCGTGGTAGCAACAGAGGCAGCCAGTCCCATCTGTGCGTCGATCACTCTACGGGGTGCCGTGGTAGCACTAGCAACAGAGGCAGCCAGTCCCATCTGTGCATGGATCACTGTACGCTGAGAGGAAGAGCGTCCAGGTCTAACGTTACCTCTGGTGGTGGGTGCCGTGGTAGCAACAGAGGCAGCCAGTCCCATCTGTGCGTCGATCACTCTACGGGGTGCCATGGTAGCACTAGCAACAGAGGCAGCCAGTCCCATCTGTGCGTCGATCACTCTACGGGGTGCCATGGTAGCACTAGCAACAGAGGCAGCCAGTCCCATCTGTGCATGGATCACTGTACGCTGAGAGGAAGAGCGTCCAGGTCTAACGTTACCTCTGGTGGTGGGTGCCGTGGTAGCAACAGAGGCAGCCAGTCCCATCTGTGCGTCGATCACTCTACGGGGTGCCATGGTAGCACTAGCAACAGAGGCAGCCAGTCCCATCTGTGCGTCGATCACTCTACGGGGTGCCATGGTAGCACTAGCAACAGAGGCAGTCTGTGCATCGATCACTGTACGCTGAGATGAAGAGCGCGCTGGGCTACCGTTAGCTCCACCAAGCTGCACCGTGGTTTCTGCAGTGGGAAACGTTTTTTCCTGGTCGCCACCAGAAGTGGTGGCACCGGTACCACCACTAGTGCCTTCTCCAGCGATCGCCACGCGTTTAGGCACAGAATACAAGCTCTCTTGCAGAGTAAGCTGCTTGTACTTGTCGGGGTTTCTCTTCCGCTTCGCCATGTCTCTCTCATCAAAGGATCGCCGCTCACTACAAAAGACCACCGCGTTTCCGTTTCCCCAATGACTTCTTCTGTGTTTTTACTCCACATTCTCTCATCTGGACAGCACTGTCGCCACCTAATGGATATGTAAATTAGGTTATAGACCTCCAATAGCTACAATAGTTGTACCAGAGATGTATCAGGGATTGATCCACGTCCCACCGTCAAAAAACGCAATTGACGAACATGTCCGTCCTTGGCACTCTACGTTACTATTTGAAATGACGAACATGTCCGTCCTTGGCACTCAATGAGTTAAATGATGACATTTCTTTTGCAGTTTGCTTGTGCAATTCCCCTGGATCTGCCTGGAAAGGAAAGGAGAGGGTGGGTGTTGAGCAGGGCCCGCCCATAATGCGAACCAAGCGGCTGCCTAGGGCCCCGGGAGTTGGGGGGGCCCCCCCAAAAAAAAAAAAAAAAAGTTTTTTTTTTTTTTTTTAAATAAACATAGGCTATAATATTATAGGCTGTGTGTGGTAGTTAAAACATAGGTTGACGTTTATTTATGTTTGTAGTTTAAACAAAAACATAAATACTGTAGGCTACATACAACACAAAAGGCTGATATTTACCTTTTGTCGCCACCTGGTGAGTAAATATATATGTAACTAAAACCATTAAAATTGACAACCGGTCCTGCATGTATCTACCGGTCCTTGGCACAAAAAAGGTTGGGAACCCCTGGTTTAACTGACCTGGCAACCCCTATGGCTGCTGGCTTCTACACGCTTGCTTGACACTGATAGGGCTACAAACGAGCGTCATTGTCATGTTTGTTTGTTTTAAATATTCTTCTAAATATGGCTAAAAGTCCAAAAACGTCAAATTTAGAGAGAGAGTCCCCTCCTTACAGCACCCCCTACTTAAAAGTACTTCCAGCGCGGATGCCCCCAAACCCCCGCCCCTGGGAGGGGGCCCCTGATCTATATCCTGCTTAGGGCCCCCAGATGGCTAGGGCCGGCCCTGGTGTTGAGTCCTCTGGGGTGGGGTGGCTGGGGGATTATTTGGGAGAGAGAGGTCTGTTGTTTCACCTCCTATCCCAACTGCACTCACAGAGCAAACACAAGATAGATAGTATTGTTGAATCGCAATTATCTGTCTCACACGGCGGGGACACACACACACGCACGCACGCACGCATGCACACACACACACACACACGCACACACACACTTCACATACACACACACACGCACACACACTCATGCACGCACGCACACACACACGCACACACGCACGCACGCACACACACACACACACACACACACGCACACACGCACACACACACACACACACACACACACACACACACACACTGCCAAAAGCCCCTGGACGGCATTAACTTAACATTTGTCCTCTCCTTGTTTTCTCATCTTTATCTGTATTCACACACTTTGTCGGCCTTTAAATCACTTTTTTGACAAATCCGTTTATTAAAATCGCTTTATAACTAATTGGATTTGGCCCGACTAGAGGCAGAGAAAGCCAAGAGTTCCTCAGAGGTGGAGTGAGTTTTGGGAGGCGAGAGAGAGAGAGAGAATCTCAAAATTATTCTATTTTCATTGTAAGTCATTTTTACTTACCTGTTTCGTTCGACAGCAATTTAAGCACTTTTTTCCTCTGTAGCCTACTTTTTAAGTCGATTTCACCTACTCTTATGTATACTATATTTTATTACAATGTTGCAATGATACACATGTGTTTACACACTTCCTTATTCGTATTTAAATTAACTTTACCTATATGTATATTATATTTGATTGCAATGTTACACAGTTGTTTACACACTTCTGTATTCTACTATATCTATGTATTTCATTATACACACATGTTCTGTTTATTTTTATTTTACATTTGTTTTGGCAATGTAAACACATGCATGCCAATAAAGCCCCTTTGGATTGAATTGAATTGAATTGAATTGAATTGAGAGAGAAATATTTTTGGGTGCAGGTTTTTGCGGCTTTTCTTCTTTGTCGGTGTGTTTCTTTCTTTCTTTGTCTGAGGGATGATGACAGCAACATGTATTGACAAGGAAAACATGTTTTTATTCTTTATTTTATTTCTTAATTTATTTTTTACAAATCTGTGTATTAAAATCACTTTGTCAATGGATTTTGTCCAACTAGAAGCATAAAGCCAAGAGTTCCTCACAGAGTTGGAGTGAGTTTTGGGAGGGGAGGGAGAGAGAGCGAGAGAGATCAGGGAGCGAGAGACGTTTTTGGGTGGAGCTTTTGGCTTTGAAGCTGGGGGGAACTTCTTATCTTATCCAGCCTCTCAAAGCAGGAATGCAGATCCAGGAACATCATCATTTACATTCTGGGCCTTCAGCTGACCTCTGATCCAGAGCGACTCACCAGCCAGCCGGGGAGTCTTCAGGCGTCTCTAGGCTGGACCAGCATGGCCTGTGGTGGAGAGAGATTGAGAGAGAGAGAGAGAGAGAGAGAGAGAAAGAGACCTGACCCAAACTGAGTCAGAACAGAAGATCCACTCCCTGAAAGTTAGACCGTCTCTCTCCTTTCCTCGCTCTAATCTGATTTCATCAAACAAATGCGTTCCTCAGTTTTCCTCATGTACTCTTATTTACTCGTATTGAGAGCTGCAACTAACAAGTACCTTCGTTATCGATTATTCTGTCAATTAACTTTTTGACTAATCGATTAGTCGTTTGGTCAATAATGTCACAGAATGCTTAAGAATGACAAACACTTTTTGCACAAAGTCCAAGATGTCATCCTCAAATGTTTTCTTTTGTCCTGACCAACAGTCCACAACCCAAAGATAATCTGTTTACTGTCAAAATATTCACATATAAGAACCAGATAATTTTTGTATTCTCTTCTTTAAAATGTGTCTTTTAATTAGAACGATTAATTGATGATAAAAAATAGACCTTGACCTCTCTGCTGTTGGTTGCATGTAATGTTGGTGATCTATACTGCAAAAAAGTCAATCTAGTCTTATATTCAGCCTTCAAATTGTATTAAGCACCTTGTGAAGTCCTTGGATTTTAAAGTGTGCTATATAAATTTAATAATTTATTATTATTGTTATTCTTAAACGTAGAGAAACATGTTGGCATGAGGAGAGATAAGTTCACAGCTTCACTTTACAGACTAAATTACTTTTTAAGTTGGAGACTTAACTTTGAGCATTTACCTGAATTTCTTTACTCGTATTTTTGCTCACAGGAATGTTGTCGGGACACTGGCTCTGACCTTTGACCTCTCTGCTGTTGGTTGCATGTACTGTTGGTCATCTACACTGCAAAACATCTCATATCTCAATCTCACATTTCAGAGGCATATTGTGAAACTACAACGTTCCATTTTAAAGGTCTTAGCTGATGAAGAATGTGATACACAGGAGATTGAGCTATTGTTGTTGACAAAATGTACTATTGTCAGTCGCTCAAAGAGTCTGCTAAATGACGTCATGTAATGAATCTTCATTCTACTCAATTCTTCAAACAAGTTGATTTGCATTGGAAACAAGTGCAATTATCAAACCCCAACGTGAATCACTTTTATGACTTTTGAAACGTAAATGTGTTTTTTTTTCAACGCGATTTTCAAAAAACGCTTCAAAAGTCATAAAAGTGATTCACGTTTGTGAAGATGATCCTGCTGAACACAAATTACTGCTCCCATAAACTTTTGTTAATCACAGACCTTATTTTCTGCATTTAAGTGAAATCCCCATTCTCCCCTGAAGCTCCAAAATGTCCGGGACTTCCGCCTTCCAACCACAAAAATATGTCATCCCTGTGGTCTCTTTCATAAATCTGATCGTTTTGTTTTGCATCACCTGGAACTGCTTACGTTTTTTGCGAAGCCCAGTGTACAAGACAGGAGCATCGACATATAAGGAGAGGCATAGTCAAATAGACATTAAATTAGGGCAGAATTCAGGGCCCAATTCATTTGAAAGCGTTGAATTGGCTCCCCGTTGAAAGTAGAGCTCAACAGTTAAAACTCATCATGGTCTATAAAACATTGCAGTGTTACATTATACAAGTTTTTTCAGTTTGTTCGGGACACTCATAGCCTGAACACGAGAGCTAGTGTAGCGGACTTGAAACTACCCAATCTAAAAAGCAAGGTGAGGAGAAGTACGTTCCTCTATACGGGGCTGGGGGGCTGGGGGAGTGGGAGGAGTGGAATAAGATCCCTAACGCCCTAACGAAATTAAGTCTGCAAATTCTCTGAACGTTTTTAAGAACCTTCTGAAAATATTCCTGCTGAGTAAGCTAGAGTAATGTGCTGAGCCTTTCGTTTAAATATTGCTCGTATCTCTTGTTTCTTTTTATTCTTGATTGATCTGTATTGTTTATTTGATGTTATGTGTTACTGTATGTCCTGTTTTTTAAGACCAGGGACCATGTTGGAAATAAGTGTCTGCACTTTTACATGTTCATCCCTTGGATTTTGCTGTCTTTTATATCCATAATAAAATCAATCAATCAATCAATCAATCAATCAATCAATCAGAAGAGCTTTCTGCTTTTGAGATTCAAGCACTTCCCAATTGTCTATACAAAAACCCTATCCTTGCATTTATTCTCAGGATAACACTTTTGGCAATGTCATCACATGAGACAAACTGGTCTATTACTGTGCCTAAATAACATTGCATTTACACTCAATTGTTTGTCCATTGGAAATGATCTGAAATTCTTTAGTATTCTTCAGTTTACGTTGAGACCCAAACAGAGTGCAACAGAAGTTGTAATTGTAAACAACCAGCACAGTGTCAGTTCAGCTCTATGGGACGGCAAACAACATTAGACTGATCAGACTGAATCCATTGTAAATCTTCCAGTGTTTATAATCGATCATTGAGTTTTGACTGTGGGGCAGATGTTCAAAACTCTTTAGACAAGTTAAATGAACCCTGATGCGTGTGAACTAAGAGAAACACTTGACATAATATTGATTTTCACACTCAGGTGTAAACTCTGACAAATGTATTCTTTAAGAAACCTAAAAAATTTGACATACACAGGGAATCGCACCCCTAACCTGTCAGTCCAAAACCTCCATGATGTGATTATGATCATTTGCAAATGCCGTCTTCACTTGCCCCTCCTTGAAACTGTTTTGTAATGCAGAGGCCACATTAGCATGACAACAGGCTCCTTTGGCATGGAGACGGCTGGGGGCTGATAAGGGCTTAATTTAATTGGCTGGAGGGGGTGTGGGTGTGGTAGCCTAGGTAAACCCAGCCCCCACGTGACCTGCTCTCTCAGTTCCCAGTCTGAGAACAGGTCTGAGAGCAGGTCACGTGGGGGATGGGTTTACCCAGGCTATGGGTGTGGGGGGGCTCCATTGTTTTTCTGCATCCCACTTCACTGTGGTGGGGGTGGGGAGAAGGGGGGTGGGGAGAAGTGGGGCTTCACGTCATAAACAATAGAAAGTCACAGTTTCAGAGGAAAATAGTTTGGATAGTTTTCCTGAAAGATATCGGACAAGCTTTGGGCGAGGCCGTGTGTGATTTCTCTCTCTCTCTCTCTCTCTCTCTCTCTCTCGCTCTGTCTTTCCTTCCTCTCTCTGCCTCTCTCTCGGCCTCTCCTATTTTCTCTCTCAGTCCTTCCCTTCATCTATTTTTCTCTCAAACTTTAATCCAGTTCAATTGAAACGACTTGCTGGCAGCATCGTACAAAGCAACATTAACATTGACAAAAAGACATTGGAGCAAACGTTAAAAGTGAAAAACATTTTTCAATATAGTAAACACAAAAAGAAATCAGCACAGTAGATACATTCAGCATGACAAAATAGATTCCTCTGCTTCTCTCTCTCAGAATTACAATCACTTTCATTGCCACAATGTGCAGGATTACATACGAATATATGATTGGAGTTTAGTTGAAAGCCCAAGTTGTTTCATGCATCACGGAAGGCTACTATTAGTAACAACCAGTGTTGGGCAAGTTACTGAAAATTGATAATTAGTTAGTTACGTTACTGCTCTCAAAAAGTAATTTAATTACTTTAAAGATACATGTAGTTACTTCAAGGTAATTAGTTACTAGGCAAAGTATCTTCTGTGTTACTTTTATTGTCTTATTAAATCACACATTATTTTAGTGTTGCTGTAGCACAGTGATAAAATATGACATACTGACATACTGACATATTTTATCTATCATTGTACCTCCATGGGATACTTGGACACTTTGCTTGTGGCTTATAGAGCCCAACAGGCACGTGTTGAGCCCCCCTCCCCCCCTCTGTTGTTACTTTTAGTTTTGTGCCAAACCGAATGTTTTATGGTCACTCATGATTCAGTGGTTCACGGGTTGGCTTGGTTCCAGCCTTAAAACTCATTATATAAGGATTTTTAGAAATGTCTATGGAGAAAATGAACGGGGAACTTCTGGGGCAATAACGTCACAAAAAAGTCACGTTCCTGTTGAGCTCTATAGAGAGGCAAAGTGAACGTCACTTCCTGCTTCAGCACTGTACCACAGAGTTCCATCCGCCATTTATTTTCCCATAGACATTTAATAAAATGCTTATGAACATAATGGTTTAAACTTTTACTTCGTCAAACCAAACTGTTCAGCTATATTTAGAATTGGGAGAGAGCATAGAACATTTCACTCGGACCAAAACAACAAAAAAATATTTTCTATAAATCCACATTTTTTTAACGTTGTGGTCAGAGTGAAATGTTCTGTGGTCTCTCCTTTTTCTAAATATATCTGAACCTGTTGGTTTGTACAAGTACAACAATTTTTACAAGCATTTTACAAAATGTCTATGGGAAAATATATGGCGGACGAAAATCTCTGGTAGAGTGCTGAAGCAGGAAGTGACGTTCAATTTGCCTCTCTGTAACCTAGTCAAGGTCATTAGCCTCTGGGGCTCATAGCTGCAGCTGCAGCCATGTGGAGCAGTTTTGCCAGGCAGGGAGACGTCTTCTCTTCCTGGACTATAGGTCTAAGCCCTTGTTCACACTGGACGCCGAACATAAGCAGAAGTGAAGCTTGAAGCAGGCACAAGCTGAACGTACGCCTAACTGTTCACACAAGACACCTTGGCCTCTATCTTCCCAAAAGCGCTAAATTAGCGTTTGCGCTCGTTTAACGCAATGCAAATTGGGGGCGGACACAAGCGCATGCCTGTGCCTTGTTGGACAATGCCTTGTTGGACAATGGACATAGGCTACCGGTATTTACCTTCATAACCCAAAGGGTCGTTGGCACCACAGACGATCTGTCAATAAGCTCCCTCTGTCCTCTCTATTACGCATGGAGAGAATTACAGCATATTGCATGCCTCGCCCAAACAGGTATTGCAAGATGGGAATCTGATTGGTTTTGATTGACGTAATGCCCAGCCTTGCCTGCAGGCACACTCGTGAATAATTCTGGTAGTTAAGACCGCCCAAATCCCTTTTGCGCAGGCATTTTGGGGCGCAGATGATTTTGGCACGGCTCTAATTTGCGCTTTCGACACGTGCGGTGAACATTTCCACATCCCGGCCGAGAATTGCATCCCCAACACCTACCAGACAATTATATCACTTTTAAACAGTTACATTTCTGTATAAATCATTACAAGTATGCTCCCGTATGCCCCTACAAGGGCGGCTTTAGCTCAGGAGGTAGAGCGGGTCGGCCAATGACGCAAGGATTGGCGGTTCGATCCCCGCTCCCTCCCAGCTGCTGTTGTTGTGTCCTTGGGCAAGACACTTAACCCTCCTTGCTCCCGATGGTGTGTAGGCACCCTGCGTGGCAGCCTGCCGCCATCGGTGTATGAATGGGTGAATGTAGACTATCTACTGATTGTAAAGCGCTTTGGATAAAAGCGCTATATAAATGCAGGCCATTTACAAGTATGCTCCCGTGAGGTGGGGATGCTTTTTTTTATGCTGGGCGGGGGAGCAAAACTCGGCAGAACACCTGGCGGACGGCGCAAGGCGGAGTGCTATCTTTCGTGCCTTAAGGCACGCGCAAACAGGTGCGCAAACGCTATTAGGGGATAGCGCCTGTCGGAAGATAGAGCCCCTTCTCTTTTCCTCTCAGCGCCTACTCTCGCGCCCACAACTCCCTTTGACTTAATGCCTCACGGCTTTAGCGTCACGCTTGGGAAATCGGCGTCAGTCCTGAGTGATCGATCGCTTCAACGTGACGGGGGCGTGGCTTCAGCAAGGCGTCAGCGTGGCACATGCGCGGGTGGTGTGAACGGCTTCGCTTGTTAACAAGGACGCCTAAATGAAACTTGTGGGTTCAGCGTAGGTAGAGCTTCGGTTGAACGTTGCTTTGCCGTCCTGTGTGAACAGGGCTAAGGATCATAAACCGGATAATCCTCTGAAGTTGTCTGTTATTTTCATGTCCTAAAGTAACTAGTAACTAGACCAATTTGGAAAAGTAATCAAATTACTAGTTAGCCTACTGCAAAAGTAATTAAGTTGCTGCTACGCGCTGCTCTGCGCTCGGAGTGAGAACGGGTTGCAACATAGTTGTAGAAAGCAGCATCCCTCTCTCCTCTCATCATATTCTGATCAAACCAGGTTTCTTGTGGGCCTTGTGTGTATTTCAGGTTACGTGTATGTTCTGCCTCTGCCTGTCTTAGTTTCACTGACTGTCACTGATTCATGGCTACATATGAAATGCATTGAATTTAGGTATCAATAAAGTGCCTTCATAGCAGAATTGCCAAACCCTTGTTGTGTAGTAAAGCTGTTTGCTGTATGAAATGCTTTCAGCGGTCTCGCCCATACATTGTGCCCACTTCCTGCTGCTGCCTGCAAACACTGGTGCATGCTTCTGCTCTTCTATTCATGCTTCCTGTTCTTATGTTCCATCAGCCAGTTTCACTTCTGTCAAATGACTATTTGAAAAAGTGTTGCATCATATAGTATAGTGTCATGCTGAGCTGACACACTTTCTACATGCTCAAGTCAGCCTGTCTGTTTTGGCCTCGACAATCTGAATGAGATGTAGTGAGCTATTGATCAATCAATGTTCCTCTAGACTGGAAATATGGCCTTTACATTTTGTGTGGAGATGAGTTACATCATAACATGTTGTCCACATATTACAGTCAATTCTATGAAAACTGTCCCTCGTATTATGAGACAAACAATATGAACCAGTTGTTTTTGTCTTTCCCACGGTTCACACAGACAGGCATGTTGCCTCTCCTTCTTTTGTCTTTATTCTCTCTCTTTTTCTTTTTTGTCGATGACTCTGTCAATGTTTTTTCGGCACCTACACCACCTACAGCACCTTCAGACCAGCATACCATGCTGGTCATGCTGGTGAGATGGCTTCTGACTATGGAATTAAATAAGGGCCAAATATATTTTGTGCTTGAGAAACATTGTTTGTAAACTTTGAACTTGAACTTTGAACTTGTATGTCTGTAAATAAAACTTGTACCTGTAGAAATATCTTGTCCATCTGAGAGAAAGTTTTGTGCATCTGCAACCCATTTTTGTATCGGCAACCCATTTTTGTATCTGTAGACATATCTTGTGCATCTGGGAATAAGTTTTGTACACACGGATAGAATTTGTGCGTTTTTACAAGTACAAAAATTTCCTACGTTCGTGTGCGACCTTGAATGCAGCACTTGCAAATTTCCTACGTTCGTGTGCGACCCTGAAAGCACCACGGACAAACTCATATTGCGAGCATGGATGTTTGTTTACAAGTACAGATTTTCTTTACGAGTACGAATTCTGCCACCCACCAGGTGTCAACTTGGGGCCATAAATCTGAGCGGACTGGCCAATCAGGTTAGACCCAGTCCCCTCCCACTGAATATCGGATCGTATCGAATAAAACAATTGACAATTGACCAGAAACTTCTTCCGCCTTAAACAAACAGACAAACAGAGCAGTGTAGTTTGGTAGTTTGGAAAGAATACGAGCTTCAGGTAAGTGGCCACTTTAAGTAAATCGACATGAAATAGAAGTTTTGTTGGTTTTATGAGACATTTAACTGCACGACCAGGGAGCCATTTCATAGCATGTTATGATAGACATGATCTCCATGTTATTACACAGGCTCTCCCAGTGAGCTAACTGACGCTAGCTAGGTTAGCTAATGTTAGCTAGCTGCTTCATTCAATTTCCCCAAATAAACTAAATCGCTATTTAACCCGCTAGCGTAAGGGGTAATTTGACTAATGTTACAGCTCACGTAAGCTATAAAGACCGTGTCCAGTCTTAGTACAGTTAATTTAGTAGCTGGCTAACGTATCCGGGCTAGCTAGCGTTAGCTTTCAATGCTGCCAATGTTCCAGCACAGGCCGAAGCCACGAGCCGGGGCTATCAAAAGTATGTCAATGAATCATTACATTTTATTATTTAACGCTATATAGCGTTACTGTAGGTCTGCTGTTGTACTGGGTCAGGCGATTGGCTGGTATTAGTAGCGTTATGAGTGAGGTACTTCACACAGCCTCACAAACTAGACGAACTAACGTTAAATCTGCAAGTACAAAGGGCACGTTTGTATAATAGTAATACTAATAATAGAATAACAGTCATTATATTGAACGTGACATGACGGCCTATGTGACGTTATTGTAAGACCCTGGAGCGTTAACTATCGGATAGCTATGAACGTTACTAGCTACTTCAAACAATCAATCAAATGTATATGAATATGGCGTTACTGTAGGGCTACTGTTGTACTGGGTCAGGCGATTGGCTGGTATTAGTAGCGTTATGAGTGATGATTCATCGCTTTAACGTGTTTAGTGTAAAGGTCCTTACACATCGGGAGCAATGCGAATATACGGCACGAAATTGCGATGCGAGTTTTGACCCACCTGTCAATCACAGCCACAGATGTGTACACGTCGGTAGCGAATTTCTGAAAAATCGACCGTGGTTCGAAAAAATAAACACCGCAATAACGCTCAGCGAAACTTCGCCGTTGGTATGCACGGTTGCATTGACTGATATAGGTTCGGAAAATATTATTGACGTGCGAATTAATCGCACGAAAAATACGTGCTCGGTGTGTAAGGACCTCCTTTTGGGGGATCTCCTAGCCCATGCAGGCGCCCTCCTCTGCCTCAAGAGCAGCGCCACTGGCCAATGGAGTCAAGCGCCAAAGCATTTGCCATGCACGCCGATTGCTAAATAAAGTTTGTCTAATCCTACCAACTGGCCTCTCCTGATTGAAGTGAGGTCTCCAGACCATAGTTCAAGCAGAAGGCCACTCACGCGTAATCCGATCTCAACGTGGTCAAAAAATCCTAGTATGACGTCTGCTATGACGTCAAACATGACGTCAGTTAATCCTCATATATATAGCAAGGGTTCTACGTCACCTCTCTCTCTCTGGCCGATCATAGCAGCAGCAGCCCACGGCAGTCCATCTCCCTTGAAGCCGGCCCCGAATGACATTATTGCTGAGAATGTCTATGCTTAGTGAGCGTTTTGAGGTATAAAGCTGTCTTGAGTTGCAGTTGTGTTTCCTTGGTATCATCCTTTCAATATCTGTCTGTCAGTTTCATTGCATCTTTGTCAGTCAGGTTGTTTACGTAGCGTTACCGAGGTTAGCCGTATGATATGTGAATAGGTGGCAACTTCCATGACATGTATTTTTAATGTACCTGACTAGCTAGCTGATTAACTGGACAGTGATTGTTTATCTGTCCAGAGATGTGTAACGTTATGGCTGGACTTGGAATGGAGGCTAGCTGTCTGGAGTAGTAATACATACTACTGGACAAAATGAATACATCTGTAAGCAAGTTTATAGAAGTTGACTGCAGCAAGCTGTATTGATTGAGCATCTAAACATCAGTCAGAGGCAACAAAGGTGTCACACCCAAACCATGTACCAGGACATCAGCCTGTGTTGCATTGCTGTAATCAGAATTATTATGTGCTTGGAAACCATTGTACATGCTATGTACACAATACTATTTCCCTTTTTCTTTTTCTATGTCTTGCAATTGAACATGACTGTTTTAAACAACCTGCCCAGTGTTGCCAAAGCTAAACTGGTGTCTGGTATCAGATATTGATTTACAAGCTCTAAATACATTCAAAATGTCAACATTTATCAGCAAGTAGTTGGTATGATCTCCGGGCAATCGTTGATTTAAATGTCTTGCTCTTATAAATTAGCTGCTGTGACTGACCTTTTCTCTAATAACCTGGGACTTTTTCATCCATTTGCTCTCCGTCTTTCCCTCTTCCTCTCTCTCTTTCTCTCTTTGCCTACCAGCCCAGGTTATCCTGTTGAATTTGATCGACGATTCGATTCTACCCTCAATCTTGTGCTCTTCCCAGCAATGGTAATTGAGAATTTAATACTCTGTCATTATACACCGATAAAGCATGAATTCATGGGCCAGAGTTCACCACCAAGGGGCTGAGGGGGAAGTCCACAACAACTAATGAAACCCAGCAATTCTCATTAATCCTGGTGTGACCATGGCTACCTGTACCATCAACCCTGTCAAATGTCAATCCTTCCTTTCCAAACAAAATCTGTTTTCATGATGGGAGGACCTTTGTTTAATCTGCCATGAGCTTCTAGATTTATTTAGGGTTTGATTAGCCTCAATGCCTGATATACTGTATTAGCAGTAATATGTCTCCCAAAGGATGCATTCCAGAAAGCAGGTTAAATGACTACACAGATTTTTGCAGTGTTGGGCAAGCAACTTTGAAAATGTAGTAAGCTAAGCTACCAGCTACTCTACATTAAAATATAGCTTCACTACTTTGAAGCTATCCCCAGTAAAATGTAGTCGGAATGAGATGTTTGGAGCGGGGGAGTCTGGTGCAGCGCACAGGTCCTAGACCTGGTGAGACGAGGGAGGAGCCCGGCCGGGTGGCAACCCACAGAGCCCGGTCCCTCTACGTACCAGAGCCCTCCCCCTCCCCCGGTCCCAGCAGAGTAGTTCCGGAGCAGTGGATTGAGTGGCCCTGACCACGTGACCACCTTCGACCCTCCCTATAGGGCTGACCGTGGGTAGCTACTGGGACGTAAGTTGGGGCTTGGCCAGCCCCGGCTGGGTCACCTGGGCGAGGGTGTATGATGTTGCGAGACCCGAAACATCCAATGACCCCAGGGTACATCACTGAGGATACGTCCCAGTTGCATCCATGCAATGTTTTTTCATTATATAGCACGCTCAGCTACAGGCTCCATGCCAAAATAAAAGTAGCTTGCTACTTTACATTGTGTGTGTGTGTGTGTGTGTGTGTGTGTGTGTGAGGGAAAACACTTTGAATTGAACCTATTTCTAGATTTATTAGTGTTGGGTAAGCTACTTTGACAATATGGTGAGCTAAGCTACCAGCTACTCTACATTAAAAATAGCTTCACTACATTTAAGCTATCCCCAGAGAAATGTAGCACGCTAGCAACAAATAGCTTCACTATTTGTTGCTAGCTACTGCCCAACACTGGAATTTTCCCAACCCATAGTTTAGACTAGAGAAATCTGGGATTTTAGATTCCAAGAAGTTCGATTAGATGAACTCCAGGTCAGTTACCATGGTAAGTTACACTCTGAAGCTACCCCGCTCGGTAGCAGCCTCACTTGAACTAACCTCAAGTATTTGGTCGGAAAACCTGTCAGCCTGCAGCTTTTTACTTGGGAGACAGGTCATATTATTCACAGTCACATGATCCAGTGACTGACTGAATATGGTTGAGAATTAAATTTGCAATATCAAATAATGGTTTGCTTTTTACTTCACTAGGACAACGGAGAAATTGTGTGTGCGCCTCCCTCGACCATCGACCCCCCAGGCACTTCTGCTGAATCTCAGGTGGGTTATCAGAAAATGCTTATTTCTATCAACAGAATCTGTATCAGCTGTGCAGCACTACCAACTTCTTGCTGTACAGGAAAGTGCATTGCGTTGTTTCTCTGTTGCAGCCCCATTATGCAACTTTTTATTTACGTTAATATAATGCCTTTTAAATCATTTTGATGGAACACACGCTGACTTCTAATAGATAGACTGGGATTTCTATCATTCCCACTCTGCACCCTGAATGCCTGTTCCCCACAGCATGTAAACTTTAGGGCTTTTCTACTGACACCTTTGGCCACAACAAGTCATGCGGTTCCGCGCTGATTTCGGTTTCCATTATATCTTTGTATGTGCCAAGTCGTTGGCCACGATCGAGATGGACCTACTCCACAGTGCGGCCAAATTGAGCTGGACCCGCCTCTAAGCAAGCTGCACACCCGACTGCCCAACCGCAGTGTTCATGAGTGTTCTCTCATCTGTTTCGGTTTGTACTTTCGGATATCTGCTTTATTTCATTCCCTCATCTCTCAGAGCCGTGTCATGTTACTGCTGAGCTGATGAAAGCATTTCTTAACCCCTTTGTACTAAAAATATTATATTTGCACTACCAAACTAACGGAGGGCATTTATTAGAAAGGGCTTTAAAGGAAATGCAATGTTTATCCACCATTCCACCCGTGACTTATGATACTTTCGATTAGGCTTTGGTCGGTACTAAGGTATTACGGTATACCATGTATTTAAAAATACTGACAGTATGATTTTCAATACATCAAAACCATATTCTATTTTGTTCAGGCAAAATAGTTGCAACTGTCCTTGCCTGTGCTCAGCTTAGCCTAAATTATTTTCAATCATTTTTTATTTTTTTTCGCCATTTGTAGGCTACCTTACTAATAGGCAAGCATATATGTGTTACAAGCAACACTATATTGTGTGAGACCCAGGCTTGCCCATAACAGTGTCCATTCCATTAGACATTCGTTCAATTGTCAGTCTCCATTGAGGACATTTAAATACTTTTCTGAAAAATAGAAGTTGCAACTTTTTCACTCATGGACCTGAATTTATATACCGTATATAACAGAATAATTATTTGGAGGTAGAAAAGAAACACTTTGCACAATTGGCTGGTTACTCCAAGGTTACTTAAGTTACTTACTACAAGGCTGATACCTGAATGAGAAGAGTAGCATGTAGGTGAGGGTGCAGTTTCCCCAAATAGTGGGGCTTTAATGTTGATGTCCCACCACAAGCTGTGACTTTGGGTTGTGACTTGTGATTTAACTTGTGTTTTAACGTCTCATTTCCACTTGTGCAATTGTAAATCAATTTGATTCACACATGTTTTGCTTGTTTGGTGTAGGCTAGGTTGCTGTAGTGTTTGTGTTTTTATAGCACCTGATAGCATCCTGGACTGTTTATATGTATTCAACGTATTTTCCAATAAGGCCTGATGCTTTTATATAAAGCATATTTCATGATCTCTTTGACAGGTGATGGTGGGAAGTCTTGTTTTGAACAGACTGCGCTCTAGATTGGAGCAGGCCTGTCAGCGACAGCCCTTGGCCCTATGTCGAGTTTATCTGCCGGAGTGAAATGACTCTAATAAACTCACTCTCTGCCCGCTTAGACTTCCCACAGGAGGTAAGTTCACTGCTCTTTCTTCCATGTGCCTTGATATCTCAGCAACCTCGCTGACATGGACACAAAGTGGCATTGTCAGACAATCGAATGCACATTCCCAAGCAAGAGTATGTTGAATTAAAAGGCAGAAGTCACAATACTTATTCTAACCATTTGAAAGCGGTGCTATTCCTTAACTGCCCTTGTATGTAAATGGAACTCGTTCTTCTTTATTCATTTCATGGATTATGTCTGGGGCATATTTTCACCTTTATCGAATAATAACAATTAAATGTATTTTGTATAGCTGCTTTTCAATGACTCAAAGACGCTGACAATCTCGAGTCCACAGTAAACAGAAAAAAACAAACATACAAATAACACAACTAATCGGGTGGAGGGGAGTTGAGGGGGCGTGACATGGGCGGAAGATGTGGTTAAGGGTAGGGTAGGTTGTACGCTTGGGAGAACAGGTAGGTCTTGAGTCAGCATTTGAAAGTGGAGAGTGAGGGTGAGTCTCTGACAGGCTTGTGAAGAGAGTTCCAAAGTCGTGGTGCTGCTCTCGAGAATGCTCGATCTCCAAAGCTGTGGAATTTGTATGGAGGAACAGTGAGCGAAACAGTGGATGAGGATCGGAGGGTTTGGGTGGGGCGATGGGAGAGGAGGAGGTTAGTCAGATAAGGGGGGCGCCAGGCTGTGGTGGGCTTTGAAGGTGATGCGTTGTTTGATGAGGAGCTATGGAGAGAGTGGAGAACTGTAGGTGTCTTTTTTTGGCCTTTATTACGTAGGAAAGTTGTAGACAGGAGAGAGGGGGGATGACAGGCGGCAGAGGGCCATAACTTCATCCACTCTACAACTGCAGAAGATTGTTTCTTTTTTTGGTGTAACATTGTACTGACAGTAGTCAGTGTCAGAGGGTGTTATATTAATCACTATTATCATTTTAAACTTTGCAGCCCTAAGCCGAAATAGATAAAATAACAATCCTGTTGTTTGAAATATGAATACAATTGTTTTATGCTCTAAAATTATCTTACTCTGCTTTGACAATTGAGGCCTGTGAATGAATGAATGAATGACTATGTTGACTTTTAGTGACAAATATAAACTTTATTTAAGGTACTTGAAGGCCTTTCCCAGCTGGTCACCCTCATCGACAATGAAATCAATGGGAGAAGAACAGCACACCAAAGCTGGTTGTTTCCAAAGAATACCTCCGGGACCTGATCCAGATAGACCTGCCTGTCCACTGTCCAAACCTGCTTGGGAAACTTGTGCAGTTCTGGGTGGGCTGGAATGTGCTTCCCAGTGCCGACTCCGCAGGATGGCTTCGCATACCCAAAGTCTTCAACCTGCTTCAACCTGCTTAAACTCCCAGAACGTTACAAAGACTACGAAAGATTTGAAGAGGAAATCCTTGCCGCTATCGCGAGTGTTGATGTTGACCCGGGTTATGGACTGTCGTAAGGAGATGCATATATGTTCTTGTTTAATTGTTAATGAGTTTATTTCTGCAATAACTGCATTTATGGTTCCGTTTTAACGTTTGGTGAGGCATGCTTGATCAGAGATACTCAAGTCATTTTTTGCAAGTCTAAGTCAAGTCTCAAGTCTTTGAGCTCAAGTCCAAGTCAAGTCTCAAGTCTTTGAGGGGCAAGTCCAAGTCAAGTCTCTCAAAAAAAAACATTCAAAAAATATTTTCTTTAAATCTGAATTTTTTGGACGTTTTAGTCCGAGTGAAATGTTATGTAATCTCTCCTGTTGTCATTGTCCATTTCTGTTCTTATTTGTAGGATTTGAATCATGGGTGGTATTTTACACCAGTGGTATGGGGGTCCGGGGACCCCCTGGCACTTGCCTGGGGTTCCGCGAAAAGTTTTCAAGAAAATAAAAATGAAAGCTTTTTTTTGCAAAATCTTCATAGTTCAATGAAAATATTTTATCCTTTGAATCTAAAATGGTTCATGGATTACATTCTAATCTAACAAACCTATCAATTTAAAAGTAAAGCACGTTACCGTGGAAACAATAAAGCTTAGCCCAAAATCACAAATCAGAATGAGGGGGTCCCCGGTATATGTTCCATCTTGTAAGTGGTCTTTGGCTGAAAAACATTTTGACCACTAGATGGTAGTATGTACCTAGTCTTCTATGAGGTAATGCTGATCTCAGGTGTCAAGCTCACAGGTGAATGGGAATTTTAACATAGGTCTTAGCCTAAGTGTAGAGAATAATTGTCAAGCCACTCTGTTAAACAGCAAATCATGTGGATCACTTCACGATCATGTTAATTGCATCAAGGAAATCTATTTCTGTCTGCAACATCATTCTACAATAAATGAAAACCTCAAAGATACATCATTGTTTGGGCATTCACTCACTAACTGGGTACACTGGCTACACACTGGGTCAATAACATTCATTTTCACATTATGCAAGTGAGCACCAATATGAAAATTTTGGCCAATACCGATAACCAACATTAACATTGCCGTTATGGCTGATAACAGATATTTACCTATGTCGATATGATCTGTATAAAAGCAAGTTTTGATGATAATCATATTTTGTACATACTGAAACACATGTAAACATTGAATTTGAAAAACAAGAAGAATCCCTACAGACGGTAGGAAAAAAGCAATAGTCAAATAAATAGTGCAGTGTTCATAAGAGCGACATACCAGAGGTGACTGATATCTGACATCACTACAGTAGGGACTTAGCAACAGCTTGATAATGACATTTTTTTTTTCAAGATTTATTTTATTTTTCGTACAGTTGCTCATTCGTTGACAATATTACAGATCCATAAGCATCTCTGCTTGAGCACACGCACATTGCGTAAAATAAAACAAGACAAAATAAACAAATAAATCCCAACCGCATCCCTCCCCCCACCCATCTCCCTTGTATGTTGATAATGACATTATGTGAGACATTCAGTCGACAGATATTTATACAGTACATCAGATTCCTCAACAGTGCCTGGAAGGTGTTAACACATGCCGTGACAAACATCTCACTTGCAGAGCTCCATCTAGGTCTCCTAAGCAATATTCTCATGGCATTATATGCCACTTGAAGTGTGTGCATGCTTGACCTCCGACTCCTATAATCTGACCACAGGTGAGCAGTGTAGAGTGGTGTGCAGTATGCTCTAAACAGAGACACCTTCACTCCATCTGTACACATGTTAAACTTCATCTGACAATTGCTCTGAAATAAAATGACCTAGATATTTAACATTATCACAAACAGTAAGGTTATTATCAGACAATTTAAAAACAGGAAATGTCAAGCATTTGTCCTCTTTGGTCCTGCAAATTAAGACAACACTTACTGGCATTGTATTTGATATCATGTACCAAACCATATTCAGTACTTGTGAGGAGCTGCTGGAGACCAGCACTACTTGGGCTCAGAACAACAAGATCATCTGTGTACATTAAATGGTTCACTAGGGTATTACCAATAAGGCACCCAGTGTTACAACCATTCAGTTGCTTGGACAAATCATCAACATACAGATTAAAAAGAACTGGGAAGGGATAAGATTCCACCTTGACGGACCCCATTACTAACCCCAAAAAGGGTTGATATGTTGCTCCATTTAACTTGCATAGTCTGATGGGCATACCAAAAGGCCAGAATCCTAACAATATAGCTGGGCAAACCTCTTTGACATAGCATGAGTTTTTCTTATGGTTGACGGTCAAAGGCTTTAGAAGCATCAATAAAACATAAAAGAAATTAGAGGTTTTGCCATCTGTATTTGTTTACAATTTCCTTTAAGGCATACAGAGGTCAGTGTGCCATTTGCTTTAAAACCAAACTGCTTGTCTGTGGAGTAGATTAACTCCTTAACTCTGTCCAGCAGAATTCTCTCCAGGACTTTTGACAGTATATATTATATTAAGTTGATATCTGAAGCAACTTGTTGTTAATGTTTTATTTGTTTATTTAATGTTGACTTTCAACTGAAAATATTATTTTACTCATCAGCAATGGTGCATTTTGTATAGTCTAGAGCCATCTTGTCTCAGTTGTTGAGATCAAATAATCATTATCCCCTAGGCATCCAGGAAGTTAGTGAAACTATACAGTAAGCATTCCTGCATAACCCAAGAGTCTGTTGGGTTGGCCTGCATTCATGGGAACCAGTCTGTGAGCGGCCACACTCCAGTCAACTTTCTGCAGCTGTCGCTTTCTTTTTCTGAAAGACATCTGGAAAACACTTATGGCTAAACAATAACAAATTGGCAAACACATATTTTTAAACATCCTTATCATCTCATGAGTGCAAATGATCACCAAAGATGAAACTACAACATTTAAAAGGCTTTACTTGGTAAACAATGTTTAATAGTTTTTATCCACAATTACAATCACAAGGACAAACAATGTCCCCCCCACCCCAAAAAACATTTTTCAATAGTAAATTGCTATGTATACAGATGTAGTGTTCATAGTGTAAATGTTTTGATTATATTTTAGGAATAAATGTATATATTACTTTACACTTCATAGAACTTGTCTTGATCCCGCAATACATTGCACTGCCGGGATTGCCCACCAAATTACTGTTCTCAATCTTCCCTTGTTTATTAAAGCAGCATGATCACAAATATCAAATGTTTGATGCACCCAATACATACTGTTGTACTATACTTTAAGATTCTACTATTCTACTACTATTCACTGTTTTTCAAGCATGCAGCGTGCTGCACTCGAGCAGCCAGGCATGAAGTGGGTAAGGTGTGAGCAAGGTGTGAGCGGGACAGGGCAGCACCGGGCAAAACAGAGCAAGGCGTGGACAAAACACAGTGTTTCTGGTGTGAGTTTCAATGACTAGAAGTTAGCCCAATAGAATGTAGTGCATATACTTGGTAATAGCTTTCACTCTCTCCTGTTATCTCCCCATCTACATATATTTGTGGTGTTCAGCTGCGTCGAGGAGCTGCACACCAGCTGTGATCTTCATCCACATAGGCTGATGCGGTGAGCACTCCACTGGCTGATATCCCGATCAGCCCCGGGACTGAGACTGGTGGAGATGTTACGGGAGGAGAGATGAGGGAGAGATGCCTGATGGATCTATAAGGGCAGAAATTAAATATAAACAGTTTGTTTTGAACCCACAGCATATTACTAAACAGAAAGCTTAGTGATGGGAGTCACTACCTATTGAATATTGGCCATGCATGCTGTGGAAATGATCCACAATGCCCCAAACATATCTCACAAGGGCAAAAAAAGCCCTTAAAAGTGTATTTTTCCTACCCTGCTCCACAACATAACATTATGTAATACAACATTGTTATACAACATTATAACATTTAAATTCCCAAAATATTCAAGACCTGTAAATTATTAGATTCATTTTTAATGCGTTTCCAGACTTTCCACACCTGTGTAGGTACATTGTGAACACAGGCCAAGATCAAGTAATGTAGCTGAAGAATAATTTGCGGGTAGATCATCATGATTAGATATAATTTTAGTATTCATTAATGCTGTCAAGTAAAAAAAAAAAGTTTGTTTCATATCAATATTAATTTCAGCTGAATTATTATTTTCCAAGGACAGGAAAAATGTGTAACAAAACAAGAGCTTCAACATAATATTGCCTGTGTACTTGTATTGCCTTATTACCGACTCTGGTAGAGTGGCTTGTTGTTTCTGTCCTGCTGTCCTCTGTGTCTTCTGCTGTCAGATGTGACTCCTGGCCAGTGCCAGACAGGGTTGTATCTGGTTGAGGATGGCTGTAACACATGAGAAAATGATTTAACAGTTTGCTCTTACTACCTTCTTGCATGCAAAACAAGACTAGAACCTATCCCTGATGCATTTATTCAGGACCAGGCATGTCCAAAGTCCGGCCCTGGGGCCAATTGTGGCCCGTGGACAGATTTTTTTATTGGTTAATCAAGCAAGTTCAATTTGCATTTGTTTCCTTCACCTAACAATGACAGCACTATCATACAGTTTGTAGAAGCACCAGGTAGGAACAGCACATGCAGAACTAGTGAGGTCTCTAGACCATAGTTCAAGCAGAAGGCCATTCGTGCATAATCTAATCCGATCACCCCTGACGTCAATCAAGTTCTAGTATGACGTGGTCAGTCAAAGTCTTAGTATGACGTCCGTAATGACGTCAGTTAATTCTCATATATATAGCAAGGGTTCTACGTCACCTCTCTCTCTCTGGCCGATCATAACAGCAGCAGCTTCACAGCAGTCCATCTCCCTTGAGCCCTCCTCCGGAGCGTTGTTTTGCCCCACCCACCTCCCCAGTCCGCCACCAACGAGTCGTGACTCCTGATCCCCCACGGGGGGGGGATCTCCTAGCCTAAGCAGATGCCCTCCTCGGGGGATCTCCTAGCCTAAGCAGATGCCCTCCTCGGGGGATCTCCTAGCCTAAGCAGATGCCCTCCTCTTGCCTCAAGAGCAGCGCCACTGGCTAATGGAGTCATGCGCCAAAGCATTTGCCATGCATGCCGATTGCTAAATAAAGTTTGTTAAATCCTACGAACTGGCCTCTCATGATTGAACTGTTTTCAGATGGCAAACAAAGTACAATTGTACGTGATTTTTATTTATATTTTTTAATAACACCCATATGAGGTGAGAAGCACCTGCACGGCCGCCTCACCCCCAATTCAAAAAAGTTTGGACAATCCTGCACTAGATGGACAATGTCGGCGTGGCAGAGAGAGAGACAGTTAGACCAGACTCAAATGGGGGTCCGTGGCACTTTGCCAGGGGGTCCACGAAAAGTGTTCAGGAAAATAAAAATAAAAACTTTTTGTGTGTGTGCAAAAGCTTCATAGTTCAACTAAAACATTGTAGGCCTATGCTTTAAATTTGCCTGCTTCAATAAAATTGTCTCTCCCTGTCCCTGATCACTCACCTGTGTA
This sequence comes from Poromitra crassiceps, assembly GCF_964638095.1. Lineage (NCBI taxonomy): Eukaryota > Metazoa > Chordata > Actinopteri > Beryciformes > Melamphaidae > Poromitra > Poromitra crassiceps. Next base: position 16,138,302 of record NC_139640.1, on the reverse strand, counting down.
CTCCCTCGGCTGGGTCTAATTTTCAACCAGGAACTCCTAGGTCAGCTGATTCCTACTGAATTGACCAAAACAGTTCAATAATTGCAACCCTGTCAAAATCTTATTGCTATGCTAGTTATTAGTTATAGTATGAGTATTAGTTGACCAATTCTATGGGTCAGTCATAATTTTGTAGAAAGAATGCTACTGTCTGAAACTCATTCAAAAGAATCCATCCTTACATAATGAAAAATTAAATTGTTGATATTAACACTTCAAGAGACAAAGTAGTAATAATTTTGTTTGATATTTTTTCTAACTAATGGATTGCGTGAGCATTGAACACGTCACGGTGGCGCAGTGGAAGGCTCGGATGATGCCCTCCTCCACGTACGGCTTCAACTGCTTCAGGAACTCCGCGGCTGCCGCGACCTGGAGACAGAGGAATAGAAGGAAAGGTCTGAGGATGGAGATATCGCATTAACTGTGATAGACTAGATATCAGAAGGAACAGCCTCCATGCAATCCTACACCACCGGCTTGTTTTATAGCTCTTTGGAATCTCAATGTTGTATTGGCAACATACTGCCTTCTTATAACACTTAAGCCATTACATTCCCATTAGTGGACAGACTGCTGCCATGGCAACAGAAACAACACCATCCCCCGTGATGGGCGTGGCCTATTTCATGCAGAGTCTCTATTGTATAATGACGTAGCCTAGTGTAAAGACACCACGTCTTTTAGTCGACTCAGGGACTTCCGCTAAAGTCCGGACTCGACCTGCTGATGGTGGATGGAGCTGAATGGACACAGCATCTCTCAGCGATGACATCATGGTATCAGGCTATTTTAGACCTGCCTGCTGTGACCCCACACCTCCTTCTGCTATCCTCTCTCCTCACATCACCTTCACTTTCCCCTTCCATCCTCTCCCCTCATCTCCTCTCCTCTGCTCGCTTCCTCTCCTCTCCTCTCTTCTCCTCTCCTCTCCACTCCTCCTCTCCCCTCCTCTCCCCTCCTCTCCTCTCCTCCACTCGCTTCCTCTCCTCTCCTCTCCCCTCATCTCCTCTCCTCCGCTCGCTTCCTCTCCTCTCCTCTCTTCTCCTCTCCTCTCCTCTCCACTCCTCCTCTCCCCTCCTCTCCCCTCATCTCCTCTCCTCTGCTCGCTTCCTCTCCTCTCCTGTCTTCTCCTCTCCTCTCCTCTCCTCTCCTCTCCACTCCTCCTCTCCCCTCCTCTCCCTATCCTCTCTCCTCATCTCCTCTCCTCTGCTCGCTTCCTCTCCTCTCCTGTCTTCTCCTCTCCTCTCCTCTCCACTCCTCCTCTCCCCTCCTCTCCCTATCCTCTCTCCTCATCTCCTCTCCTCCGCTCGCTTCCTCTCCTCTCCTGTCTTCTCCTCTCCTCTCCTCTCCCCTCATCTCCTCTCCTCCGCTCGCTTCCTCTCCTCTCCTGTCCTCTCCTCTCCTCTCTCCCCTCCTCTCCCTATCCTCTCTCCTCCTCTCCTCTCCTCTTCCCTCCTCCCCTCTCCTCTCATCCCCTCCTCTCCCCTCCTCTGCTCTCTCCTCTCCTCTCCCCTCCTCCTCTCTGTGGGGGATGATGAGGACTTGATGGTGAACTTCTGAGTGATATGGTTTTTTGTGTGTCGTGGATAAACGGGGCAGCTCCCAGACTCTGGAACACCATTCCCCAAGACATCAGTCCCCCTGACAGTCTTCCACTCCTGCCTAAAGAGCCATCTCTTCTCCACCGCATTGACCTCCCCCCACCCTCCCCTCATCCTTCTTACCCTCCCCTCATCCTTCTTACCCTCCCCTCATCCTTCTCTGTCTGCTGGCTGTTTCACCAATGCCCCCCCCCCCCCCCCCCATAGTATTCAGTCTTTGTCGCTGTGTATTCACTAACGTCACCTCCTCCCCCAGTGTTTACTATGTTGTGTATTATACAGCCTCTTCAAGATTCAAGATTTTTATTGTCACTCCGTAGTACAAGTATCACGTGTGAAATTCTTGTGCTGTAGACTCTGTTACAACATAGTGCAAAATAACAGTATAACAGTGCAAGATAACAGGGCATATAGATGCAGTAAAACAAGACAAACAACAAGCAATAACACTAAACTTTTCCTTTTCTTTTCTAGCATAGACACCTTAAAACATAATAAAACATTCTGTTTGCACAGGTGCAAATAACATAGGCATGATTATCATATGTAATGGTAGCAGCTACTACATGATTGTTTATTTGTGTGTGTTAAGGAGTCTCGTGGCCTGCGGGAAGAAACTGTCCCTCAGGCGATTTGTTCGTGCTTTTGGGACCCTGTATCTCCTCCCTGAGGGTAACAGGGAGAACAGGCTGTTGTGGGGGTGGTTTGTGTCCTTGATGATCTTTGAGATCTGGAAAAGCACTATATAAGCCCTATGTATTATTTAATATTATTATTGCAGTCAGCTCCACCAATCAGAAGTGATGTAACTCTAGCCTTCAGTCAGCTCCACTAATCAGAAGTGATGTAACTCTAGCCTTCAGTCAGCTCCACTAATCAGAAGTGATGTAACTCTAGCCTTCAGTCAGCTCCACCAATCAGAAGTGATGTAACTCTAGCCTTCAGTCAGCTCCACCAATCAGAAGTGATGTAAATCTAGACTTCATTCAGCTCCACCAATCAGATGTTTGTTTGTTTGTTTATTTGGATCTCTTTTAGCCCAATTGGACTATTCTTATAAGAGTCCATAGCATAAAAACATGTAATACAAATAACAGAAACATAATACAAATATAGCCGCAAGCGGCGATGCGGGGTCCAAGCTTCCGGTGACTTGGGGGGTATATGTCAGATAGTGCACATTTATTCAGACTTGGTATGTGCACAAGTAAACAAAGTTTGGTTGAGATCCGGTGACCTGACGGTTTCCAAGCAGTAGTAGTAGTAGTAGTAGTAGCAGTAGTAGTAATAGTGTTGGTAGTAGAGGGAGTGGTAGCAGTAGTAGCAGCAGAAGTACTAAGAATAGTAAATGGTAAATGGACTGCATTTATATAGCGCTTTTATCCAAAGCGCTTTACAATGTGCCTACATTCACCCATTCACACACCGAAGGCGGCCAGCTGCCACGCAGGGTGCTGGCACAGCCATCGGGAGCAATTTGGGGTTCAGTGTCTTGCCCAAGGACACTTCGACGTGCGGACTGGAGGAGCCGGGGAACGAACCACCAACCTTCTAATTAGTGGACAACCCGCTCTACCTCCTGAGCCACAGCCGCCACTAGTAGCCAATAGTAGTAGTAGTAGTAGCAGCAGCAGCAGTAGTAGTGGTGGTTGGCTGTTATAGCGCCACCATCTGGTGGATTGGTGTAATTTTTTCCTTTGAGTAGTGGGTGATGTCTTGAAACTTGAAGTAGTACTTGGATAGAAAGCAGTTTTTGTGTACAATATCCCTTTAAGTATCTGGACAGAAAGTGGTATTTGGGTAGAACATACTGTCAATACGACAAGTACTTCTCTGGCTCTGCAGATACATATAATATGGTCTACAAAGTTAAATACAACAGTCTGGATAGCTCACTTGGTAAAGCTCATGACTTATGCTAACTAAAGACTATTGTTGCTCAAAGTTCAAACCCCATGTGGGATGAACAATTTTCAACTTCAGACAGTTAAGTCAGTAATAGTAATTCAAACCCCACATGTTGCCTCCTTATTTTGCGGTGTTTCATGAACTTTTTCAATATCTTGGAAATGTTAGCTGGAGATTGCGTGGCTGTGTTCAAGAACATGTTTTGCAACAGGAGAGGTTAGTTCTTGTCTCATGATGGAGCTTTTGTGTTCTGAAATCAGAATTTTCAGTTGTCATTGAGTCTTTCCCACACACACATCAAACCATAGGGCATAGTGGCGTCCACTACAGAACGTTGATGGTTTTATCCCTGAAATTGCTTTTGATGACTATAGCCAGCACCCTGCATTGCAGCTTGTCATGCAGTCCATTTACCATTAAGGACATGTCTGTATTACACACATAATCCACCACTTTACATTAAAAGTCTGCCCTGAATGGAGGTGTTTGAACTAATTGGTGTGGGTTGTGCTGTTACAATGGAACTAAAGTAAAGGTAAAGTCCCACTGATTGTCACACAATGTGTGAAATTTGTTCTCCGCATTTGACCCATCCCCTGGGGGAGCGGTGAGCGGCAGCGTGCGCCGCGCTCGGGAATCATATGGTGATCTAACCCCCCAATTCCAACCCTTTGATGCTGAGTGCCAAATGGGTCTCATTTTTATAGTCTTTGCTATGACTCGGCCGGGGCCGGGGATCGAACTCACGACCTCCCAGTCTCAGGGCGGACATTCAGACCACAAGGCCACTGAGCTGGACACATGAGTGACAAGGATAATTCAGATTTAATTCTCTTTTTGGACCTTTCACATCTGAAGACACAATAATGTATTGGAATGTTTTTCCTTTCATATATCTGAAAGAAGGCTCCCAGCAAACACAATTACATCATGATGATGTTCTGATATCATCTTTCAGTGACGTCCAGGACTAGGCCAAATCACAGCCGATTTGGGGATCATTTAGACATCTACACAGGAATGTCAAGAGGACGTCGAAATATGACGTTACCATAAATAGGCATATTCAGTTATTCTGCTATGTACACAGTGTGTATTCAGCAGCGTTATACATAATTATATCCAGAATGTTTATTCTACATTTTCAAAAAATAAAACAGTTACCTGGCCGTGGTTTGAACCCAGGACCTCCAGCTTTGGTGTCTGCTACTTTACCCCTACACCATCCTTCCACAGCAATGACAAGGCACGGATATAACCTTATTATGGCATAAACTTGTTTTTATTCAAACGTGGGTGTCAAGTCTTTGTGGATCGGGCATTACTGTGTGACATCTAAACCAACTATGTATTATGCTACAGCAGATGCAGAACCCCAAAACACATTAACCCCACCCAAAATGCTACATTCCAACTTCCAGTAGTAGTAGTAGTAGTAGTAGTAGTAGTAGTAGTAGTAGTAGTAATAGTAGCAGAAGTAGTAATAGTAGTAGTAGTAGTGTTGGTAGTAGTGGGAGTGGTAGCAGTAGTAGCAGCAGTAGTTGTAATTGACCGGTTAATGAGTTGTGGGCAATTTAGTGTTGGCGTGTGTTTCATTAAAAGTTTCGAGATTTAGCATTTCAAAACGGTTTCACGTATCCAAAATCCTTTACTAACCTTAGGTCGGGGTAGTCCATAGATGGCCCAGAAAAAGTTTTGTGTGATTTGGCCAAACGGTCTAGGAGGAGCTCGCAAAAGTAGGTTTTTGATCAAATTCAAAATGGCGGAAAATCTACCACGCAGAAATGGGCGTGGCCTAGTGGGTTAGATACATGATGCTCCAGGGAAACCAGTAGATGTGGAATTTTGATTCTACAGCTCGCAGTTCAGAAGTTATGGACCGACAAACATGAAATTAGCTGTTATAGCGCCACCATCTGGTGGATTGGTGTAATTTTTTTACTCTGAGTAGTGGGTGATGTCGTGAACCTGTGTGGAAAGTTTGGGTGATGGGGGGTGTATGGTTTCTGAGATCCACACACTTTTAGGGCAGGAAAAGAACAAAAGTAAATACACAAAAGTTTAAACATTTATCATTTCAAGACGGTTTCACGTATCCAAAATCCTTTAATAACTTTGAGTCAGGTAAGTCCAGAGATGCCACAGAAAAAGTTTAGGCTCATTCAGGCAAATGGCCTGGGAGGAGATAGCAAAAGTAGGTTTTTGATCAAATTCAAAATGGCGGAAAATCTAGGCACACGCAAATGGGCGTGGCCTATATGGATAGATGCGTATTGATCCAGGGAATACAGCCGAAGTGGAATTTTGATTCTACGCCTCACGGTTCAGAAGATATGGACCATAACGCGAAATGGTCTGTTATAGCGCCACCATCTGGCCGATATGGGTATTTTTTTGTTTCTGAGTAGTGAGGCACATTTACAATCTATGTGCCCAGTCTGGCTATGCTGAGCCTTACAGTTTCTGCTGTACATACAGTTTTACCGGAGAAGAATAAAAAAAATAATAATCGGAACAGATACAATAGGGATCCACGCACTTCGTGCTTGGACCCCTAATAATACAATACACAAATCTGAAGTTTAAAGCTACATAACAGTACACTCAATGCAAAGCAGTGATGTAACTCTAACCTGCAGTCAGCTCCACAAATCAGAAGTGATTTACTGTAACTCTAGCCTTCAGTCAGCTGGGCAGTGGTGGCCCAACGGTTAGAGGAGCGAGCTTGTGACCGGAAGGTCGTCGGTTCAATCCCCGGGACCAGCAGGATAAATCTGGGTGGGGAAAGTGAAAAGGCAGCGCTTGCCCCTCCCTCATTACCACCACTGAGGTGCCCTTGAGCAAGGCCCCTAACCCCAACTGCTCCAGTGGAGCTGATCAGTGGGCAGCAGATCAGACTGTGGTTGTACTGGTCAGCTTCCAGGTATGAATGTGTGTGTGTGAATGTGAACAGGGCACTCCTGAAAAAGAGAGCATTGCTCTCAGTGAGACTCCCCCTGTATAAATAAAGGTAAAAAAAGGTCCACCAATCAGAAGTGATGTAACTCTAGACTGCCGTCAGCTCCACCAATCAGAAGTCATGTAACTCTAGACTGCCGTCAGCTCCACCAATCAGAAGTCATGTAACTCTAGCCTGCTGTCAGCTCCACCAATCAGAAGTGATGTAACTCTAGCCTGCCGTCAGCTCCACCAATCAGAAGTCATGTAACTCTAACTTGCGGTCAGCTCCACCAATCAGAAGTGATCTAGCCAATCCCGGCTCAGCTGTCCTGGTCCAAGACTGGTCCAAGTCAAGATGGCAGTGAAAACTAGTGAATGATGGTATGGTAATTATGGAATTATCTCATTTAGACATTGAAAAGTAAAACTACAGTGGATTCTGAATTTGAACATGCAGCCAATGGTAAGAAGGTCAAAGGTCAGAGCACTGGGACACCTTGACCATGACTGTACACCAGAGAAGGATCAGGAAACAAGAGCCAGGCACGTGTGATCAAAATAGCATGTCATTTTTAAGAGTGTGCGAAGCGGAACCAGCTTTCGTGTGTGTGTGTGTGTGTGTGTGTGTGTGTGTGTGTGTGTGTGTGTGTGTGACAGAATTATGTCATCGTGAAATATCAGGTAGAGAAATAGAGAAATCTTTTTTAAATGCACATAGGTATGTGATGAAAACAGTGGCCTACTGCATATAATAATAATAACAATAATATAATATAATTAAATCTCAATATATTAATATATTAATATATTGTTACATTCCGCATAACAGTGCAACCAGCTTTTCTGTGTGTGTGTGTGTGTGTGTGTGTGTGTGTCTGTGTGTGGGGGGGGGGAGTCTGTGTGTGTGTGTGTGTGTGTGTGTGTGTGGGTGAGAGATTGAGAGAGAATTATATAATCGTGAAATATCAGGTAGATAGAGAAAATATGACTTTTTAGATACACATAAGTTTTCCATATAATAATAATCAGGGCTGTAGTGGTGGCTAAACGCACGTAAACGGCGTTTACGTACCTTTTTCAATGCTCTGCAGCGTTTAGGCACCTTTTAAGATCGTTTACTCACATGTTTAAATCGTTTATGCACACTTATTATTGCACGAGTTTTAACACGTTCGCGTAAACTCCGTTGATGCGGAGACCACGCCAAGCACGTCACACACCAAAAGAAAAGAAAAAAGATTACTCATGGGCATGGCACTGACCAGGATCTCCGCGAACCGTAGCCTATTTTTGTGGAGCGCTCCGCGGGAAAGGTACACGGCCCCGGTCACGTTGGTGCCTTTATCGAGCTGTGCTTGCCTGCCCAGACAGCGCTCCCTTCAAACAACTTAACGGTGCCATTGTGCCAGCGATGCGCAATGCGCATTTGGAGAGCTGAACATAGGTAAGGTTGGTTAAAAATGTGTGTCCGGAGTGGGGAAAATCATATAGGCTCACCGTTTTACAACTGAAGACTGAATCACTGGTGTAAGAAACATGATTGATTTCCCTCTGATCAAGTAAAGTTTGTAACATTAGGTGCGTGCGAGTCGACTTGAATAGTCCAGGTGCTAGGCTACTGTATAAAGCCAATATAATACGACCATGTTGAAAACTATCTAGAAACATACTGGTGTTTGTTGTGCCGAGATCTGTATAAATAAATATTGGCTGACTAAAATTTAGTGGCCAGAGTGGCAGAACTACTTTTATTTCCATGTACAGTATGTTGTCTACCTATCCTTGCCCAATGTGTTTGTGGACAGTTTGGTATGGTATGGTATGGTGTTTATTCTTAATCCCCGAGGGGAAACATGGTTTGAATTATATATTGGTATTCAAGAATCACAGATTAAATCTGTCTACACACTTTTAGCTATAAAGCTGAAGCTGACAATCACAGGTACAGTGTGTATGAGAGAAAGAACTATATTACTCTTCAAACTGTATATACTGGGTTCATACAAGGTCCTTTAAAGTAGGCTACCTACTGTATAATTTAACTTTTCATACCTGGAGAAATTCAACAAATGTTCAATAAATACATTTTATATTGATTGTTTAGGCCTAATTATTTGTAAAGTCACAACACATTAGAGATGTGTGTAGTTCATTTTGCTCTCAAATGCACCAGGTTGATGAATTTTACTTTAAAATGTAAAAAAAAAAATCTTCCGGGGGAGAATCCCCCCGGACCCCCCTTGAGGGGCAAGGCCCATCCCATAGCCAGCTACTTTTTCTATCTGGCTGGCTACTCAGAAATGTGGGGGAACCCCCTG
>NC_139640.1:16121993-16126993 GCF_964638095.1 Poromitra crassiceps | reverse complement strand
AGCCAAGAGAAGAGAGGGAACGCACAGTGAAACCACCTCGGAGGCAAGATGTAACGTACTTGGCTGCAGCAGCATATAAACGACACACAACCACACAACTCACCTCCTCTCACTCTGGGAAATTGGTCACAGTGTTCTTTGTGATTTTCACGAAGTCATACATCAAGGACAGGCTGATAAAAATATCGGCGACACGTTCATTCATTTCAATCGAGCGAAAACTAGCGGATGGACCCCAACCAAAACAAGGAAGCGCGTGCCGTCTATATAGCCAATCAGACTTGTGTGATACTATGACGTAGTCAGCAACACTAGATATTTCACCAGGTAGCAGACACTGCTGCTCGCCCACACTTGAAAGTGTCGACTCAAGTCCTCATTCTGTCGGCGACCGTTTCAAAAGTGTCGGCAGACAAAGCATAAATTGGGCTTAAGGCGGCGTGTACATAAAGCAGGCCAATTCACTTTTGAGTATAGTACACTACACAATGGCGAGTAAGAGATCTACAGTTTGTCATGAACCTCAGAGCCCCATGATGCACACTATCCAGCCACAACCAGCGTGTGGCGACACTGAGCCGAGGCATGCATATACCACACATCACCATAGTCAATAACAGGTAGAAAGGTAGACTCAACCTTTCCACCTCGTGCAAAAAGAAAAGCAAGACTTGTTTCTAAAGTAAAATACTAATAAAAGTTTCAGCTTCTTTGAAACATACTGAAGATGCGCCTTTAAAGACAAGTGGTCATGGATTAAAAAGCCATGGTATTTAAAAGTAGATACCATACTAAGAGTGTAACGCAAAACCCAAACAACGGCTGCAGAGCTGAATTAGGAGGATCCACTATTAATTAAAATACAAAAAGAGCCATTCAATTCCACCTACACCTTTGCAAAAAGTGATTAAAATAGCCAATCAGCGACTGCGGTGTGATTGACAGCGCAAGTTGGCCAATCAGGAACAGCACTAGCACTGCACTAACAAAACAATAATGGCCGCCTCCTTGCCTGATCGTCTGGAGGAGTAATGTCAGCGTTTGTCCAGTTTAAACAGCCATCAAGTGCAGTTATTGCAGAAATAGTTTCAATAACAACAATTAAACAAGTACAGGAGTATCGCCACAACCGCAGAGTTTCTCAGCGGAAGATATGTTTTTGCCATTCTCCCGAGTGGATTTGGGATCCGACGCTGATTGGCTGAAGGAGTTGTCTGTCAAGGCAACTACGCCCGCCCATGCTCCCGCCCCTGCTAAGGACTGGCTGAAGAGTTGGGGCCAGACCGTCACGCAGAACCAAATGAAATGTGAGTTCACGTGACGGGCTGGTTTACCAGGCTAGGACTTACCCCCCCAGTTTGCAAAGTGAATTTGCATCTGGGCTAACTGTACACCTCACCCTGTTTGCCCCTGACTCCACTCTGCAGTCAGGTAGGCTACTGTACACCTCACCCTGTTTGCCCCTGGACTCCACTCTGCAGTCAGGTAGGCTACTGTACACCTCACCCTGTTTGCCCCTGGACTCCACTCTGCAGTCAGGTAGGCTACTGTACACCTCACCCTGTTTGCCCCTGGACTCCACTCTGCAGTCAGGTAGGCTACTGTACACCTCACCCTGTTTGCCCCTGGACTCCACTCTGCAGTCAGGTAGGCTACTGTACACCTCACCCTGTTTGCCCCTGACTCCACTCTGCAGTCAGGTAGGCTACTGTACACCTCACCCTGTTTGCCCCTGGACTCCACTCTGCAGTCAGGTAGGCTACTGTACACCTCACCCTGTTTGCCCCTGGACTCCACTCTGCAGTCAGGTAGGCTACTGTACACCTCACCCTGTTTGCCCCTGGACTCCACTCACTGGCGCCGGAACAAGGGGGACATGGGGACATTTTGTCCCCCTTAAAATTTGGTCCCCCTAAATTTTTTTTTTTTTTTTTTTTTTTTTTTTAAATCTGAGGGGGCACTGCCCCTGACGCTTAGAGCCCACTTTACACTGTTTACACAGCCTGTGATGCTTGTTAAAGCCGTGATCATTGTGGGATTATTACACCTGAGAGACAGACAGACCTGGACTCTGTACTGCACTCACTGTCATTGGCTGCTGCTATAATCGTATAGGGTTATTGTTATTTTATTTTTGTGTTGAGATGACAAGTTTTGCACTGTGTTTCGAAGTGATAATAATAATAATAATAATAAGTTCAGTGTTTCTGCCTGTGTTGCTGTCTGTTGTAGTGTAATTATAAAATTACCTAAAGGGAGAGCAGGTCACCAAGTGAGTGAGAAAAGGAAAAATACTGAATAATTACATTACTACAGTATAATCCTAATGTTAATTTAAAATGAGATATTCATCTAAATATGGCTAAAAATCATCCAAACGTCCATAAAAACGTCAATTTTTCGTCGGCGCCCTTATGGGCGCCGAAAAAAAAAAAAAAAAAAAAAAAAAAAAAATTAGAAAAAAAAAAAATATATATATATATTGTGTCCCCCTTATTGCAAACTCGTTCCGGCGCCACTGACTCCACTCTGCAGTCAGGTAGGCTACTGTACACCTCACCCTGTTTGCCCCTGACTCCACTCTGCAGTCAGGTAGGCTACTGTACACCTCACCCTGTTTGCCCCTGACTCCACTCTGCAGTCAGGTAGGCTACTGTACACCTCACCCTGTTTGCCCCTGGACTCCACTCTGCAGTCAGGTAGGCTACTGTACACCTCACCCTGTTTGCCCCTGGACTCCACTCTGCAGTCAGGTAGGCTACTGTACACCTCACCCTGTTTGCCCCTGGACTCCACTCTGCAGTCAGGTAGGCTACTGTACACCTCACCCTGTTTGCCCCTGGACTCCACTCTGCAGTCAGGTAGGCTACTGTACACCTCACCCTGTTTGCCCCTGACTCCACTCTGCAGTCAGGTAGGCTACTGTACACCTCACCCTGTTTGCCCCTGGACTCCACTCTGCAGTCAGGTAGGCTACTGTACACCTCACCCTGTTTGCCCCTGACTCCACTCTGCAGTCAGGTAGGCTACTGTACAGTACACTGACTGCAAGGCGGGAAATCCTCTGCACAGAGGAAGTGACAGATGGAAACATGAGAGTGAAACACTAAACTTCTTCATCAACCCCCACCAGGCACATAGAACACTTTACTTTACTGACATCACCTCAAAGGATTTCTGGGTGACGGAATCCAAAAATTCAAACAATTCCCTCTCGCTGCAACTTTGAGCTGTCAGTGATTCCATTTACACCTGGCGTTAACATGCATTTTCTGACATCTGATTGCAATCTGATTGCAGAAATGGTTGTCCTCTCAATCCGCATAAAGTTGCTGTATCCAGATTGAGAGGACACATTGCATTTACACTTGTGTTCAATGTGTACACAATGCATCCCTGACCACCTCCGGAGGTGGTTTGGCCGATCAGATTGCAATCCTTCTTCAATGTGTTTTGGGGGTGTTTACACCTGGCATTTCAAGTGATAAAACACAATCTGATTACAATCTGATCACAGAAAACACATGTTAACGCCAGGTGTAAATAGCCTCAGTGTGTGAGTAGTGGCTGTGCATGTACCGGACCTTTTCACATTCTGTTTGCATTGAGAAACCGCTGCATGACAACATCCTGTTGCAGCTCCGGTTTGGCAATAGAGAGCCAGAATAAGTTCTAGGATGCACCATTTTAGCTGTACGATGAGAAGAGGGCCAATTACAAGCTAACCAGTGCTTACAAGCAACAGTCACATGACTCAGAAACTCCTACTCTGAAACTATGCAGATTACGTATTGTGGAGCTGTGACCGTTACATTTCTCCAAACCGGATTATATGACAACAACATAAACTGAGTACGGCATTATTACCTGTTGATCACCTGAAAAGGTTAACTTCAGGCAAATAACTTAAACTTAACTTAACTTAATAAAATACTTAACTTAAAGGCCCCCTCCAGTCAGTTTATCTATACCTGTGTAACCGTTGGTGTTCTATCAAAACGTTGTAATATCTATCTTGTATAATCGCACATCATCATTTGCATCAAATAACTTATAAGAACCGAACGCTAATAGCTTGTTCCACTGCAAACAAAATGACAAAACAAAACAGCTTTGCCTTCATTATACTCTTTGTTGGCGATACAACAGAAATGAACGGAAACAGTATGTCTGCCTCGACCTCCGCAAAAAGTTTTGTCTAGAAGCCACAATATTGTTATAAATATCAACAACCAACAGATATCAAAGCTGGTGCGGAAAGGGCATAACTCGAACTGGTTAACAGTTACATCAAACTAACATAGCTAATGGCTAACAGCTAGCTAACTATATATATTAGACAGTATTACTTATTAATTATTATATCAGTCATGACATGGCAGACGGCAGACCATTTTGTCTGACGTCATCACAACATTTTTTGTTTTACTTTGAGCACAAAATGAGGTTATTTGTCAAAGAAATACTGGTGGACAGTGTGGCTAATCAACAGAGCAGTGTGGCTAATCAACAGAGCACGGCAGGACTCAGCGAAACATGAAATAGCGTCAAAATGACAAAATACACTGGATGGGCAGGTTAGGGAAGTCAAACTTTGTTCAAGAAGTAAACACAGACAGCAGCTGGGTATTGTAGAGGTAAAAGCACTCGCCTACGCATGGGGACCCGGGTTCTACGCATGGGGACCCGGGTTCTACGCATGGGGACCCGGGTTCTACGCACCCGGGTTCTACGCATGGGGACCCGTGTTCTACGCATGGGGACCCGGGTTCTACGCATGATGACCCGGGTTCTACGCATGAGGACCCGACCCGGGTTCTACGCATGGGGACCCGGGTTCTACGCATGGGGACCCGGGTTCTACGCATGGGGATCTGGGTTATACGCATGGGGACCCAGGTTCTATGCATGGGGACCCGGGTTCTACGCATGGGGACCCGGGTGGACCTGGGTTCTACGCATGGGGACCCGGGTTCTACGCATGGGGACCCGGGTTCTAC
>NC_139640.1:16104493-16111993 GCF_964638095.1 Poromitra crassiceps | reverse complement strand
ATACGTACACCCAGCAGGATTTCATACATACAAAAAACACACAAGAGATGGTTTAGGTCTGGTTGAGGTCAGCTTGGGGGGTTTCCTGGTTGGGGCAGTGGCTGTGGTGGAAAGGGGTTTCCACAAACTCAACGGCTGCACGAACCTTAGAGTCATTGGTCTTGTCGCTGGTGGGGGGAGGAGGTGGGGTTCCTTTCTCACCGTTGACCCTTGTCTTTGGAGTAGTATTTAAGTTGACTTTGGCATTTGGGAGAATGGAGGGAGCATTTTTTTTTCCCTTGTTTGGTGTAAAGTACGAACAATATAATAAAAATAGGAGAATTAGTAGAATAAAAATAATGCTTGGTATATAGATTACTTTTTGTTTTGAATAAATTTGAATGTAAAAAAAAATGTCTGATCTGGTGGCAGATTTTGTTAAGGCTCCATTAGAAGGGGTTTTGGATAAATGTACTAAGGAGCAGCTATTAAAAATAGCTAGCCATTATGATATTGAGATTTCTGATAAACGGTTAAGACACTGTTAGGAGTATTTTGAAAGCAAATCTGAGTGATATGGGGGTTTTGGCTATTGCTCAGGAGGAGCCCTCTCCTGTTAAATTAGCTATTTTGTCGCCGCCTGTTCTGGCAAATGGTAATTTAACATTTGAACAGCAAAAAGAGTTGCTTGAGCTACAGTTACAGCATGAGCAAAGAAAGCAGGAGACTGAGATTGAGAAGCAGATCACATTTGAGAAATGGCGGTGTGAGGCAGAAAGAGAGAAGGTGGCCTTACAGAAATACAAGCTGGATTTGATCAGAGATGGGAAGATGACTGCTGACAGGTCTGAGGAGCTGGAGAGTTCTAGGCTTGGTTCTGAGTCGGGTTGGCACGATGGACGATGGCATCGACCATCGTGATTGGCCGACCCCCCCATCGACCTCTGAGCCTTCTACATCGGATCATCGTGATTAATTATCTGTTCGGAATAAATGTGTGCCGTTTTAATAATAAAAGAGGCCAAGTGCTCTTACCGTGACGCGCGGGGGACGCGCCGGCGGCATTAAACAATCGCGCCCAGTTCAGTTCAGGAAAGCCTCCACTCCCCCTCCTTCTCCCCCTCCTCCGCTCTACTGCTTCTCTGAACAGGGGGCGCTTGTTTAATGTCACCGGGGTGTCCCCCGCGCGTGTCGGCTGTGTTGTTGTGAAAACTTTTTAAGACAAAGAAGAAACTTCACGTTCTTTCCTGTTTTCAACCCAAAGTGAGTACAAGTCTTCAACTGTGTGAATTTAACTCGCCTGGTTCCAAAGTGAAAGTTGATACAGCACTAGCAATATTGAACGGCGCAAAAACAAATAGGCTATCATTAACGTTACATCCTGACCAACAACGTGTGTGTGTGTTGAATTTAACTAGCTGGCAGAAAACTGACAGAATTACTGGCGGATATAACGTTAGATTCGCGTGGGCTTTTGAACCTAATGAGAGAGTTGAGGAGACTGGAGCGAGTTGAGAGAGCAATATAGCAGCAGCAGCAGCAGCTAGGCTACTGCTAGCTGTTACAGCTGCCGCTCACTGCTTGAGTGGCCTGGCTCTGTGCAGTAGCTAGTAGCCTGGCTCTGTGCAGTAGCTAGTAGCCTGCCTGTCGGTCTCATGAAGAGCTCAGCTGTCCTGCTTTTAACGTGCATTGCAGCGGCGGATGGCATAAATGACAATGCCATCGTTCAAAACGATGTTTCACTGTAAAACAATCACGATGGATATATTGCTGACATTGCACAACCCTAGTTCTGAGTCGGTGGCAGATCACTTTGACATCTTAGGAAACTTGCGGTTATTGCCCAGGTTTAACGAACGGGAGCCAGAAATATTTTTCTCCTCGTCCAAAGCTAATTGTGGCCTCATTAGTTCCTGTGTCAAGTTTGGGACATTCAGTTTCCTGAAACAAACTTGTAAGTATTTTTGCTTGGCAGTTTTGACAGTTTTTTGATGTGTGATTTAGTGTTTTCCAGATGCACCTGTGTGAGCTCGTGTGGTAGCCGGTGTTGACGACCGTTCGGCTGTGGCGATTTGGTCGTGACACTGGGCGTCGGAAGCTCTGCATGCTGGAGTCGAGTTTTTCCGGTGTTTTTCGTGTGGCTTTTTAGCCCAACCTTGTGGTAAGGTGGGTGTAAAAAGCAGATGATTGGTTGCTGTGGTGGGAAAGGGATAATTCCTGCGCTCCAGCATGTTGTGTTGTCGGGGCAGTGTCTAGCATTTCAGTGTGGGAGGGGTGGTTGAGGCTGCCCGTTCAACACCAAGGACTGCTGCCGGACGAGTGGACAGTGGTGAGGATTGCTGCCCACTCGAGTCCAGACTAATCCGATGGCTCAAATGGAGGCCGGGGTAGAGACGACAGAGCACCTGGGACTCGCCCTCCACGTGAGAGAGGTGGAGCTGGAAGCCAGGGACCGTGAGATGGCTTAGGTTGCGCAACTCATGTATCTCAATGTCCAGAAAGCAATGCTGGAAAAGGAGTCTGCTCAAGTCATGTCTGCGGTCTACCCTGGTGAGTTTACGGTTTCCCACCCTGCATACTATGTCAGTGGACAAAATGCTAACTGCTGTGGTGCTAAAACTTAAGTCGTGGAAGTTAAATTCGTTTCGGTTGTTCCTGGTTAAAGCTGTTAAGTTTTGAATCTGCCAACCAAAAATACATTTTGCCTGTTGAATACATTTTGCCTGTGTTAAATCTTGTGATTTTTTTTTTTTTTTTTTTAGTATAAGAAATCTTTATTGATTAAAAAACTTAAAAAAGTACCCCAGATAGACAGATCTTCTTAGTGCTTCTTGCGGTTGAGTAGCTCTTTCAGTGTCATCAGCTCTTTAGATTGCTCCTTGAGCAACATCTGGAGCCGAGCACAGTTGGCACAACCATGGCTGCTGGCTGGAACACGGGACGATGTCGCAGCTTCAGCATCCATCTTTTTCTTCTTGGGCAAAGGCAAAGATAACACCTCTGGGCCACGGGGTGCTTCTTTGGCTGGATGGAGGCTTGTCTCGTTGTCCACGTCTGGCTGGGATGCCACTAGGCCGAGGTCAAGCCGGTAAGTTTACAGGGCTGCTTGGATCCTGTCACTGGACGCCCCCATAGCAGGAAGCGGGTATTCCTGTGGTCTCCACTTCGTCTTCGCATGGTGTTTTGTCTGTTCGGATTGTTTTGGCCAATCTTCAGCACTACATTGTTTTTTTTCGGAAGAGTTGTTTGTCTTTGTAGCCTCCTAACCTCCAAGGTGGCGAGTACTTTTGTGTATCATGTGTGTCTTCTAGGCCTGGGTTCTGCGAGTACTTTTGTAATAGTATTTTGCAATTCAGTATTTTGTCAGCCTGATTAGAAAACATGATGTTTGTTCTTAGGGTGAAGGCACTTTTGTGTAATGCCCCAGGTTTGGCCGCACCTCGTTTTGACCGTGCTTTCTCCCTCCAGGTCGATGCCAGTCACGTGGGGGCTGGAGCTGTCCTTCAGCAAAGTGATGATCTAGCTTTTGATAAACCAGTGAGCTTTTTCTCAAGGAAATTGGAACTCATACCAGCTAAATTACTCTACCATAGAGAAAGAAGCACTTGCACCAAGTGTGGGCGCTGATTCATTTTGATGTCTTATGTGGGCTCTGGTGTTGTGCCTGTAGTGGTCTAGTTAGTTAGTTTTATTGACAAAATATTAAAAATATTTGGGTCCAAACATTTAAAAAAATCACAGAATTAAATAAATGACACAATACTATACATCAGTCATCAGTTCAATTATATAATCACAAATACAATACTGACATTAACATCAATCCACTGAGACTTGCTGGTGCTCCAACTCTGCCAGGCAAGCAACATGAGCAAAACTCTCCGATCAGTGTTCAGATAGAACTCAGTTGGGTAGAGTCATGTCCATATTTTGTCCTTATCTCCTGTGTGAGAGGACACACAAGTATGTGTTCCTCGTTCTGTATGCCATTCCTGCAGCAGCACACACGGTGTTCAGGTGGAGTACGGCTCCATCTCCCCATTTCCACTCGTAATCTGTGAGCAGATAACCTGAACCGGGTGAACGTTATTCTGAGATGGTCTTCTATAAATGGTGCATTTCTGGAATAGAGTGGGTGAACGGACATGTCTGGGTTGATGGCTTGGTAGGTCTTGTACCTTGTTCCCTCCTGTGCCCACAACTTTTTGACAATTTCTCTACGGTCACTATCAATGTGATTGCGCTTTCCTATGATCTCAGTTATATGTGACATCATGACTTTGTTTTGGTTTCTTGTCATTGCGAGCACAACCCACAGAGGGTCGTCTAGCATGCCCCGACGCTGCTGCATCTTATGCCTACCCCACACTACAGGATAATTTGCAAGATTATGGCCAAGATTCCCCCCTCCCGATTTTCTCGGGGGTGCTCCCGATTTGAAGCGCGTCGGGCAGATAATCTTCCCAAATGATCCTGTAGTGTGTGGGGTTCAAAGATTCACAATCGGGAAGACTGCCTCTTCCCGATTGTGAATCGGCCATATCTAACATGTTAGATATTTACAACCCGACAGGCGATTGCATCTTGAGCAGAGAGCCAGTAGTAGCTGCGTTTCCATTACAGTTTTTCGCAAAATAATCTGGTCCGCGTCCGCTCGCAGCCCCACACAGAAACAAAGAACGAGGAAATTGTCATCGAGGTGAAATACCCATGCGTCTTTGAACGGGACGGAAAACTAAATGCTATACTGCAAAGCATGTAGCCTACAACAAGCGCTTAGGTCTCAGCTTCCCGCATCGGCGAGTGTCCGCATGGAAAAGTGAGTCAAATCAGCAGACGCGCCCCTCCACAAGACACCTGTGCAGACGGTTTTCGCCTGGCCGTGCACAGTAGGCCTACACCCCGAATGGACGCGGCTGTCCGCGCAAATATTAGTTAAACAAATCCTTTCAGTGCAAATGCATTATAAAAACAAAAAATAAAATTTGTTTAGAAAACGAAATGACACTACTACACCCGGTGCGCACACTGAATAGGCATTTTAAAAGTTAACGTCAAGCCCTGCTTCCAAGGTGAATCTTTGGCATAATCTTCTAGTGTGTGGGGTTGCGTTTGAACAGACGCGATTGTGTGTGTGTCCCAAGATTGAAATGTTAAAAAATCGGCTCTCTCTGTCCTGTAGTGTGTGGGCTCTCAAGATTTTTATAATCTTCAAGGATTTGAAAATCCTGTAGTGTGGGGTAGGCATTAGTCAAAAACCTGTGTTGCTTTTCTCTCACCAGGGCCTCTACAGAGGGAAGTCCTGCCTCCATCAGGCAGGTGAGGTTAGGTGTTGTTGACCTCACCCCTAGAAGGGACTTCACTGCTGTCATGTAGAGAGATATCACTGGCTTAAGGGGGACTTTGAGCCAAGACTCACATCCATACAGAACAGCTGATGAAAAAGCAGCCTCGAAGACCTTACGTTTCACACAAAATGGTGCATCATAGTTAGTGGACAGGAAAATTACCAGCTTGTTTAAATGCTTTGTTTTCTACACTGACCAGGGGCGGACTGGTATATCGATATCGTGACGTTTCGATATCGCGATATATCGTGCGACGAAATATCGTGACGGTGAGCTTTTTCTCAAGGAAATTGAACTCATACCAGCTAAATGACTCTACTATCGAGAAAGAAGCACTTGCACTAGTGTGGGCGCTGATTCATTTTGATGTCTATGTGGGCTCTGGTGTTGTGCCTGTAGTGGTCTACACCGACCACAATCCCTTAACGTTTCTCAACTCTCTGCAGTGTCCAAATCAGAGATTGGTCAGATGGTCACTATTGTTACAGTCTTACTGGTTGGAGATCAGTTACATCAAAGGTTCTGACAATGTGGTGGCGGACGCTTTGTCTAGAGCTCCTCATCAGTAGGCTAAATGGCCTGTTCTAACCATGCCTGTTTGTTTCTGTCCCCTTCATTAATTCTTTCTTCTTATTCTTAAATTGCTTCTTACTGGTACCAGGTTGCTGAGGGGGAGGTAAGGTGTATTGGAGGTGGGTGACAGACACCAGGTTGGTTTCCTGTTCACATGGGAATGTTTGTCCCATTAATGTAAATACTGAGTAAAGCTAAGCATTTAAGTTTGTGATTGTTAAAAGTACCGATACTAGTAAAATAAAAATGTACACCGAATATTTGACGTTAAAATGGTTAATATAAGAAAAGAAAATATTTGAACTTAAGATTGTTGTGTAAAAAAAAAAAAAATGCACATTTGAATTTAGGTTTGAAGGTATTTTGAAGTTTTTTGTGTGTGTGTGTGTGTCCAGTATAGGTGGAGTTAATCAGAACAACCTGGAGCACCTGATCAGTCTCCAGGAGGCTTTAAATCTGGCTGGCAGACTCAGTCTGTCTCTCTCCCTCTCCATGCCAGCACCATGACTCTTTGTTTGTCAATTGAGTTTCTACACCTTACAACACTCTACACTCACCATTCCACACTCATCCAACAGCTGACGCACTGATTTCACTGACTTACACACCTCATAGTACATTTTTGTATCTCTGTTTACATTTGATTCATTAAAATAGTTACGATTTACCACTCTATAAACAGTGTGTCTCCCATTTTTGTCATGGCTTCACGAGCCAGGTCATGACAATCACCCCTTCCCTTCTCCCTCCATTCAACTCAATTCAAAACTGCCTTATTAACATGACAAGGCAGAAAGCTAGGCTGTAAAAGCAATACAGTACGTTTCAATTCAAATCATATACATTAACAGATGACCGCTAATTAAAATGAACAATGCAGTAAGTCATAGTTTGATCCTTTTCTCTGTTGGATTCAATCTGTTGTGTTTGGATGGACTCTCAAACAGCATTTTACCAAAGCATCTATACAGCTGAGCCAAATTAATGTCAAAACACTCATTCATTCATTCTACAGACAAGTGACATTAACAATATGCAGTATGACTAATTTGAACCCCTTCCTCTGTGTGTGTGTATGGAGATCCAAACGATTCAATAAACATGCACCAGTGGCGCCGGAACGAGTTTGCAATAAGGGGGACATTTATTTAAAAAAATAAAATAGAGACGAAAAATTTACGTTTTTATGGACGTTTGGATGATTTTTAGCCATATTTAGAGGAATATCTAATTTTAAATTAACATTAGGATTATACTGTAGTGATGTCATTATTCAGTATTTTCTCCTTTTCTCACTCACTTGGTGACCTGCTCTCCCTTTAGGTCATTTTACAATTACACTACAACAGACAACAACACAGGCAGAAACCTAACCTCTCCCACCCCCACGATTATTATTATTATCACTTTGAAACACAGTGCCAAACTTGCCATCTCAACACAAAAATAAAATGACAATAACCGTATACGATTATAGCAGCAGCCAATGACAGTGAGTGCAGTACAGAGTCCAGGTCTGTCTGTCTCTCAGGTGTAATAATCCCACAATGATCACGGCTTTAACAAGTGTCACAGGCTGTGTAAACAGTGTAAAGTGGGC
>NC_139640.1:16086993-16094493 GCF_964638095.1 Poromitra crassiceps | reverse complement strand
ACCTGTCCAGTGACCGGCCGCCATACTAGAACAAATCTGAACAGAGTCAGTGTGACATCATCCAGTGGTTTTTGGACTCCCATTTTGAAGCCTGTGTGTGGCTGTCGCCATCTTGGTGAGCTGAGCGATCACTGGACAGACGACCTGTCAATCACGCCCAAAACACAATCCTTTTAATCATCAATTTGATTGATTGATTTGACTCTAAATGGGTGAGTTATATAAACATTAACCCCCATACAGCTGTTATGAAAGGTGAAATGAGCTATATAGACAAAAAAAACGTGTTTTGAACCAGGCTGTAAACATGATTAATCCTCTTGTAAAAACGGGCATTGTAACATGGGGGTCTAATGGGGATTGACTCACTTTTGGAGCCAGCCTCAAGTGGCCATTTGAGGAACTACACATTTTAGTGTAACTTCCTGATCTGTACAGTGCAAAGCCCAAGCTTGCCGCCTAGTGTCTCTATGCTCGAGACACTGAAAGCATAGAGAGGGATGTGGACGTTTTACATTGTTCACAGTCACAGTATTTAGTATCTTTTTTCTATGTTTTTTTGTTTGTGTGCTTGCTTTTCTGATGAATTCCTACCATGGAGGCCAATAATGCATATTGAACTGATTTGATAGAGGGAGAAAAAGGAGAGAGAGAGAGAGAGAGAGAGAGAGAGAGGCTGACTGGAGTGTGTAATGGGGAAGCATTGATTATGGCTGATAACTCTAGCTCTTTGATGTGGATAATGTAGTCTCTCTCTTCCTGCCTCGCCACTGCCTTTACACTCTAAAACCCCCGGGCCTCAGAGGATATTGGGTTTACAGAGAGAGAGGGGGGAGAGAGAGCTAGAGAGGGGGAGAGAGAGGGAGGGAGGGAGAGGGACAGAGATAGTGCATAATGCTTGTACGTAACAGAGTAAACGTGTGTACTGTATGAGTGTGTGTGAGAGAGAGAGTGTGTGTGTGTGTGTGTGTGTGTGTGTGTGTGTGTGTGTGTGTGTGTGTGTGTGTGTGTGTGTGTGTGTGTGTGTGATGTAATGGAGCGAGACAGTTTGTGTGTGAGAAATGAAATGTGTGCACATTCAAACGTGTCGTGTCGTGTAAGAGAAAAAGTCTACATGTGTGAGAGGAGAGAAAGTAACAGAGATGTGTGATTGTGATGATCATCAACAACAACAACAACAATAATAATAATTGATTGATTGATTGATATCTTTATTGATTCAATAAATACATACAAGTGGAGTGAGTGTATGTGTGCATGTGTGAGCGCGTGTGTGCGCGGGCCACATAAACAAACAAATATTAAGCAACACTACTCAACATCGATTCGATTCGAGATCAGTCATTGGATGACTGATTATACAGCAACAAAAATACTCCAATCAATAAATAAAAAGAGAGACCAGCTCATAAAATAAACCAAGAACCTACCAGGGGTTCAAATGCTGCAAGCATACAGGAGACATACTGAATAAAATAGACTCTCGACAGCATTGTGCAGCTGTCTTTGTAGACCTATCAAAAGCCTTCGATACCGTGGAATTCATAGGCGATTGTGCAACCCCTAGTGGCCAGATGATTTTTTATTTTATGTTGACATATGAATGAGGGCTAGGGGCTGCATACAGAGTTGGACATGGTTGTTTGTCCGTTGCACTCTAGGGGAGAGCAGAGCCAGGAACTAACCATTCTACACTAAAACGTATATTAGTGTGAGGGGTATATATACCACTCTCATAACATGTGTGTATCACTTAGGGTGTGGAGTCATAGTCTATTTTTTTATTTGTCTTTATTGAATCTTCCAAAACTGCATGTTTAAATAAGAATAGGCTAATGATTATTTCCTCCCACCACTTATTTAATGTGGTTACTTTACTTTGTGGTCAAAAGTTTGGAAGGAGCAATGCATGCTGGGAGATATGCAAATGTGTTTGCCCAATGGGTCCAATGGCATTGCTCTCTGTCAGAACTTGCTTGGATGTCCTGATGTTGGTTTAGTGGCAAAAGTAAACACAAGTTAATAGCAGCATTCACTATAGACTCTTTAGTGAATACTTTCCACAAAATCATGAACAATGAAGAAAACCAGAAGGAATACAGTTCCACTTTTACCATATAAACCAAAATTGATGTTCTGAGACAAGTTATATCATATCTACTAGCCTCTTTTTGCTCTCAGAGTGCACCAGATTAATGCATTTTACTTTCAAATATACAAAATGTCTTTGTGATACCCCCCAGTCGGAGTCCTATTAGCTTCATTGTGGTGCAACCCCTGTTTGGAAAGCCTAGAATCGCCTATGATGCTGCTAGGCAGCATGAAACATATTAATAGGAAAAAATAGCGCTGCTTGGTGGACCATTTGCAGGCCGAATTTAGTAGAAGGCCCGGATAACTTGAAATGAATTGACTTACTTACACATCCATGCCGTCTGTATAGTGTAACCGCATGCAGCCGAGACGTTGCAAATATTCCAGTTTTCTGATGTTGCAAATATCCCAGTTTTCTCGGTCTCCACACTCCGTACCGCGGCCCGCAACTCAACTCGTGTTGGCTCGTAATCCAATGCAACGACTGTCTGGCTTGTGAACTAACTTACTGCTTGATAAAAAAACTAAATACACATAAGGGGGAAATATAATATGCTGCTACTGTCGTCAGTGTCGTGTAAATCTATATATTCCTGTCAGCTCATCACAGCAAAGTGGAATTTTGATGTCATCACTTCCTCGTAGTGAACTGGATTCAGCGTTGAGAGACTCGTTCAACATTGGACAATACAATGTCAAACTTACCGATCTATCCAATCAACAACCAATTAGGTTGAATAAATTAATTGTGTGGTATTGATTGGTGAGGGCGGGTTATGCTCCAGCTAAATATGATGTTGTAAAACACATCATTTCACCGTTCCTTGTGAAATGCATGTGTTTTCAACCAATAATATTTAGCATGAGCTAAGTACTCCAGATGAAGTACTCTCTACTGTGTCTCTAAAACCAGCAGGTGGCAGTGTTTCTTCATTTGTCAGCACCTGCGGCCACTGAGCTTCTCTTTCAGCCAGCAGCATTCAGCAGCTCAAGAGAAGAGGAGAGAAATCCTTCCATTGACCTTTTTCATCAGCAGCCGTTTTGCGTCTAAAAGGCAGGAAGTAACACAGGTGCAAGCAAAACATTAATGAGGGTTTCCAACTTCC
Source organism: Poromitra crassiceps (assembly GCF_964638095.1). Taxonomy (NCBI): domain Eukaryota; kingdom Metazoa; phylum Chordata; class Actinopteri; order Beryciformes; family Melamphaidae; genus Poromitra; species Poromitra crassiceps. The sequence goes on along the minus strand of NC_139640.1, from coordinate 16,091,293 downwards.
AATCCATTTAAGTGTTCCAGTGCTGTTTGGGTTGCACCTGTGTTACTATTGCTCTATTGACATCGTGAGGGGCAATTTTTCTGAAAATGAGCCAATGACACATCCTTTGCATAGGTCAGGATCCATTAAACTGAGACCACTGATGCTTTTAATTAAAGCAGGTGACAGTAGCAGGCTGGTAGCAGGGCACTGCCAAGGTGGCCTAAAACTGGTTTTATGCTTACGTGAAATCACCAGCGCCGACTGCGCCGAGGGGTCCCCGCAGCTGGCCGTCCTATCGGCACAGCTCGGCGGAGGGGGGCGTGCATCTCCTCGAAAATGTGACTCCGCGGCGTCAATGCGGACGTGACATGACCAGCACGAGAGCTGTGATTGGCCGTTGCCTTGGGCTGCGCACATATCCGCTGACGTACTTGTTGTGAGGAATGAGGAAATGCCATTTCCTCATTTAACAGTGCTTGTCCCTCATCTAGCAAAGCTTTCTGCAGGCTCACCGGAATGAGTTTTGAAATAAAGGGACAATAAAATGTCCCCCCATCGACATGATTGAAAGTTCTTGGTAAACGACATGATAACGTCATATGCAATGTACCACAAGCCACCTAGTGTTTTGGACGTGTACCGCAACCAATGCACTCAGATACGTTCGAGTATGCACAGTCTCGCTGGCAAGCAGCCGCCCTGGAACTACTTTTAAGTAGGGGGTGCTCTAAGGAAGGGACTCTCGGCACTGCCCGCCAGGGCCATATTTAGAGGAATATTTAATTTTAAATTAACATCAGGATTATACTGTTGTGATGTCATTATTCAGTATCTTCTCCTTTTCTCACTCACTTTCATGTAAGCACCTGCTCTCCCTTTAGTCGTTTTACACTACAGCAGACAGCAACACAGGCAGAATCACTGAAATTATTATTATTATTACTATGGAAAACCAGATTATGATGAAAATCAAACACTTTTGAAGAGAGAGCGTATGAAATAAGATTAGAGCTGGGAAGTACAAACTGTTTTTTAATGCATTTTGTTGCTCTTATAAACACAGGACAGCCCAACAAAGCACACAAAACAACATCCACTTACATACAGAAACACTCAAATGAAATCCTCAAAACTCAAAACCTTTAGCACAGACTGAGCAATTAAATTGTGCCTCATCATGTGCCCATGACACATTGAATCAAAATAAATGAATCAATCAATCAATCAATCAATCAATCAATCAATCAATGTAAATTTCAATTCAATTCAATTTCAATTTATTTGTTCAATAGGGGACAGTGTACATTAATGAACATTTTAGCAAAATGTAAATGCATGACAATTGCAGTCACAAGACTAATTTACATTGTTAGTCCCCCTGCCTGAGAAAAGATCATTGCGTGTAAGAATGTCCTAGCTGAATCTATAGACATGCTATTTGTAATGTGTTTGAAATTAAGCAGGTTGAGTTTCACAGACTTTGCCACCTTTTTGACCTGGTTCTTAAAAGTCAGTGTAGGATCTAGGATCACACCTAGGTATTTAAATTCGGTTACCAATTCCAGTTCAACATCATTAAAATGATGACTCCAGTGGGGACAGGCTGGCATGCTCGTCAAACATGTGAAGTTTGGTGCGCGTGTGACCATGTACAGCCGAGTTACAAACCGCTTTCTGTGTTGTCAGTAGGGGGTTCTCTGCCTATAACTCAAAACTGTCATATAAATGTCTTCAGGCTGGGATGCTCATCCAACTTAACTTGTAACACAGGCTCCCCACAGGGCAGCGTCTTTTCATCTGTTTTCTTTATCTTGTACACAGACAGCTGCAGATCAAACAGGGACAACAGCCTTATAGTCAAATACTCTGACGACACTGCACTCCTGTCCTCCAGGGGGCAGAGTTGAACCACGGTTGTGCCCTTCCTGATCTTAGAAATAAGGAAGCTGACCCTGTTGCTAGCTCCATTCATGGTGAAGAGACGTCCAGATTGTCCATTCTTAAAAGGTACCTGGGAACAGTGTTCGACTCGCATCTTAAGTTTGACACAAACATAGAGTCTCTTGTTAAGAGAGGCCAACAGAAAATCTACCTACTAAGGAAAATTAACTCCTTTAAAGTGTCAAAAACCATCCTGTGCACTGTTTACAGATCTTATATTGAGAGCCTTATAACCTTTTCTTTTATATGTTGGTTTATAAGGTTTGTCTGTGAAGGACAGAAACAGCCTTAACAATATCGTCAAAGTCTGCTCCAAAATCATTGGAGTCCAGCAGAGTGACCTGAACGCGCTCTGGAAGAAGCGAGTGGTTCAGAAAGAAAAAGGTGTTATGGACCAACCTGACCATATCCTGTCCTCTAAATTTGCCCTCCTGCCGCTGGGACGGCGCTATCGAGCACCTCCCTGCAGAACAAACCGTTACTCCAAATCCTTCATTTCCTCATCCATTCAGCTGTTGAATGCAGAGAAGTAGAAACAGTACTTACTGTATGTATGTAGTATGTACTTGAACCAACAACACTGTGCATCCTAGCATTTGCACTTTTTTTTGTATGCAATTTTACGCATTCTCCTCTTACCTCTTTTAATTTGAATGTTGCACTCTATGCAGTCTGCATTTGTTTGCACTTTTTATGCACCATGCATCTCTGTGGCTCAGATCCATGTGTGCTGCGGGACACGAGGAATCAAACGCACTTCCCCTCGGTCGATCACACTGAGTTTCTCTTTTTGTTTTGTTTTTCTCTCTGTATGTTTCTGTATTTTGTATCCTGTGATTTAGGACAGAGACACAATGTGTTTACCCGCAACGGTGATGAACTGCAGAAACTGAATTGCCCCTTGGGGATAAATAAAGTTTTCTGAATCTGAATCTGAATCTGAATCAAACGTGAAGTTTGGTGCGCGTGTGACCATGTATAGGGCCGAGTTACAAACCACTTTCTGTGTTTGCCAGTAGGAGGCGCTATGACTATAGATGGATATTGACATATAGATGTCTTCAGGCTGGGACACGTATCAAACACGAGAAGTTTGGCCCAGATTGGACAATCTACAATGGAGTTCCTCCAACTTCCTGTGTGACGGCGAAACATCAACGTTCGCCATGGCGCCACGCCCACGCCGGTGCAAGTTTGAGGGTGATCCGATGAACCCCGTAGGAGGAGTTAGTTAAAGTATGCCCCCTGGAAATGGCTGAAACGTCCAAAATAATGCACACTAAATTCAAAATGGCTGACTTCCTGTTCGGTGTCGGTCATGGCAACAAGATACTTTTCTGTCAGTCTGGACATGATACATGTGCCCTGCGAATTTCGTAGCTGTTGGTGAAACGTAGCACGAGGGCTATTCCGTTTAATTTCTGTAGGGGGCGCTATGGAGCACACAGAAGCACAATATCAACTGTTATATAGAGCGCATGCAGCAAGTTGTGCCTCTTTTTCTTCAACACATCAGCTGACAAGCTGAAATACAACATAAGGCCCGAGGTGGCCCGCCAGAGCCATTTCCCACCGGCGCTGTTCAGGAACTTGTTGTTGTTGATCAATGCTGTGATGTCCTCCTTGACTCGCCAGAGACAGAAGAATAAAATGGTCCAAGAACACAGGAAGTGGGTGAAGATGTAAGAGGGCAGAACAGAGGCGAACAGGGAGAGAGCGACCAGGTGCGGGACGGTTTGCAGCAGGATCCACAGGAAGATGAACAGATACACACAAATCAGAATGCAGATTGACGTGTCGTTGTCGTCGTCGTCGTGGAGGGATTTGAAGCACATGGTCACACTGCTGACGATGGATAACAGCGAGCTGACCGCCTTGAGAACTGAGGAAGACAGACAGAGATCATCACAGGGACGCCACAACATCTCATGATTTAATGCTTACACTTTACACATGAGCACACTGGCTTCTTGCTGTGTAAACTGTTTAAAGCAACTTGAAGCAACAGCAAGTCTAGACGCATCGTAAACATGTAGGGCAGGAAGACCCTGGGGCGCTGTGGTGATACGGATGCTAACTAGCCAGGGCCCCAAACTGAGGGAGGAGCCCTAAAGTGTCTGGAGTCATGATTCTTCTGCTCCTAAACTGTCTATTGAACTTTTCACTCTGGTTTGGTTGAAATCTACAAAACTAAAAAACTACATGTCTCAAATATGATACAGAAACTGTTGTGTTATCTGGGACAAACTGGAGCAAGCAGAACAATTGTCTCAGCTTTTCTTATGCAAAGTAAAAACTGTCCTTCATTTAAATGATGTAAATGAATCATATGTTATAAATAAATGAATGTGTATCTCAAATCTAGTTGAGCTTTCAG
>NC_139640.1:16079493-16084493 GCF_964638095.1 Poromitra crassiceps | reverse complement strand
CTTGGGTGATGGGGAGATCACACAGGTTTTTGCCGTTCATCAGGATTGTGCAATAGATTCACGTTACTGTATTTTCTTAATAGTTAACAGAATAGTTTTACTGCCTGTAAACATCATTAAATGGGAACCTCTCACCCAAACTGCAAAACACCACCTGGACATCAATGTTTTGAAGCACGTCAAAAACACCTCCTACACCCAGCTGAGTGACTAAATGTTGGACCCAGGATACAAGCTAAGCTATAGTCAATTATCTCCCAGTCTTTAGTCTTATTTACTGTACATTCATAAATTAATGCAATTAGTCAGTCAGTCAATTCTTTCTTTCTTTCTTTCTTTCTTTCTTTCTTTCTTTCTTTCTTTCTTTCTTTCTTTCTTTCTTTCTTTCTCCCCCCCCCCATAATAATCTGCATAGGAACAATCAGTGGCTCATGTTTACTGATTCGCCCAATCAGGTATCAGTTCTCCCTTGAGGTTCAAGGACCCTGTCGACTGACGCGCGTGTGTGTGTGTGTGTGTGCGTGTGTGTGTGTGTGTGTGTGTGTGTGTGTAGGGGGGCACAAACCCTCAACACTTTCAAAAGGGCTTTCACTTTTTTTCAGGAAATGAAATGAAGAAGTAAGTACACTGAGACCAGACATGTCAATATAAAACCTGTGCCCGCCCAGACCCGTCAATATAAAACCTGTGCCCGCCCAGACCCGTCAATATAAAACATGTGCCCGCCCAGACCCGTCAATATAAAACCTGTGCCCGCCCAGACCCGTCAATATAAAACCCGTGCCCGCCCAGACCCGTCAATATAAAACCTGTGCCCGCCCAGACCCATCAATATAAAACCCGTGCCCACCCAGACCCATCAATATAAAACCCGTGCCCACCCAGACCCGTCAATATAAAACCCGTGCCCGTGCCCGTGCCCTGCCCGTTGTTATGGAAACCAGTAAGAGAACGTCTCGTCTCCAGTCTAACACGTTGACTCCACGGCTGAGTTTTAAATGTTTATGTTGTGCAGTCTGTAGCATCAAACAATGCAGTATGCACGCTGGAAACATGTTGCTTATAGAGAAACAAAGCGTAAAACAACTGTTTGACAGGGGGTAAAAGTTAGCCTGGGTAAACCCATCCCCCACGTGACCTGCTCTCAGACCTGTTCTCAGTCACTATGGTCTGGAATCCCACCATTGTTAATCGATTTCCTGCGGTTGTTGGGCCCCCCCCGATAGACCACTCCATTGCGCAACCATCATCCAACCAGTTTAGTGCACAGAGCACATGCGCAGTGCAGCAGATGGCGTCATCACTCTGCGACCTTTGTTGTTAGCGCTCGAGCTAACTCCACCTAGCTAACTCACTAGGCTACTGCTAGCAACCACAGGTTGCAGGTTGTGTAAGATAAACCTTCGTTCTAAAGGCAAGTTGGGCAGCTGCAAACCACTCGAGAAGGGGGTATTTCTACGCCTGGAGAGGGTTGGTGTGAAACTACACCAACAGGATTGCAAATCATGTCGGATTTGCCAGAGTCTGACTGAGGTATGTACTTATAACCTAATGTACTAGTGCTGCACGATTAATCTCCACTTCCCCCGTGCACTCCCGCAAATAAGTAATGTTATGCGCAGCCAGTTTATCAGATAATTTCGCCGTAAAATGTGTCCAGGTGATGAGAAGCCCCAGCTTGTACAAGCTGTCCTTTGTATGGTCGCTGCCCGTCCGCTCAGACCCGATTTCGATATAGCGTTTGGTGATCTTTTGATCAACAGACCTCATAACGGGGATATACTGTTACGTGTGTCTACCAACATCACTAAAAGATCATAAATGTAACCCTGTTTTAATCGATGGCTACGTTGCTAGCTACTAGCTAGCCGCAGACCAGCTATGAACCCGTTTGGATGATCGCTGCCCGTCCACTAAAACGCGATTTCGATATAGCTTGAGGTGATATTTTGATCAACAGACCTCATAACGGGGATCTATACTGTTACATGTGTCTACTGTACTGACGTCCTCTCTGTTTATTCTTTCAGGTATTAATTCTAAACCCTTCTCAGTCAGCTGCTGCCAACCTGATGAGGAAACAGGCGTGCTTGTTGGACACTGAATGCAAGAGCCTAGCCAGTCTGCAGACTTCATCCTCCGGTGCTGTTCGCCTCAGGACTTGAAGGCCTAACGTTGTACCATGGACTGTATACATTCTGTGCTAATAATGCTAGCATGCTAACATCCTTTTCACACACACACACTGAATATACCGAAATGCTAGATTTGATCATGGACTTAACGCTAATGTTAATCCAAAACGGCCGCAGTCATAACGGTAAGGTGTGTTTGACCTAATTGAAATATTAACGTTAATGCCCTCACATTTCAGCGTGGTTACAGATAAACCTATTTAACGCTAGCTAGCTACATTACTGGCTTGATATCATATTCCAGATGCAACCTAGCTAGATAAGCTCCACACGGCTGTATGAGTAGCTACAATCAAATGTATCAAGCCTTGATATCATATTCCAACGTGAATTCAGCTGAGGGGTTCGCTCCAGAACGAGACTGTTGCGTTCAATATTTGTACACGTTACTGTGCAGTAACTGTGCAACTGTGTACTGTGCAATTCTGTATATTATACATAATCCAGATGTAACCTAGCTATAGCTAGACGTTAAGAGGTTAGCGTGAATGCGACTGAGACCTGACATTACTGAAGTGAATACAAGTGACCTATATTTTTCAATCCTGTCTTTGAATAAAAGTTGTGTTATACTTGAAAACCATGTCTTTGCTCCCTTATGTGTTCACAATTACAACAAATCTGTATGGTTTATCTGTTGGCATTAAACCGTGGTATTTCCTTGGGTGATATTCCATATTTGTCATTAAACCTAGCTGTTCACATAAATTTGCAATGATGATCGACCACGTGAGATATCACAAGTAGCCTACTTTTATTAAAAAATAAAATGCAAAGAGAGGTTTCCTTCTCTAACAGAGCTGCACAGACAAGTTTATCAGATAATTTCGCCGTAAAATGTGTCCAGGTGATCAGCTCTGAAGCCCCGGCTTGTATGGTCCGCTAAAATCCGATTTCGATATAGGTGTTATTTTGATCAATATTGTATAGCTGGCTAGACAGAGGAGTTTATCTGGAATCAGTGTGACAAGATCCCTGCTGCTAGCTTGTCTGCCTTTCTGTGTCAGAGTATCTAGCTACATTATCTGCATTACATGCTACACCATGCAAATATATTTCGATATAATTCAAACAATTAGCCCACTGTACTACTGGACTGTGTATTGCTGTGAATAAGTTAGATTTGATTGTGTAAAGTGTTACATGTTATATTTTTAACTGAGCTTTGCAGAATTACCTCAACACAATTGTGTTGTGTATCAGCTTTAAATATCCAATATATACAGCATTAAACAAACGACCAGCAGCATTCAAATGTGCAAAAACGTTATATTTATTGAAATGTGGTGATCTCATGTCACATTACATAATGTTATGCCCAAATGGTCTACTGCCCAGAAGCGTCACTTTACATGTTTGGTAGGGAATTATTTTAATTATGTTAAACCAGCGTTTATCTTCCATAATGCATTAAATCATCACAATGCTATGAAGACATTAGCTGATCACCACAGAGCAGCACAGACAAGTTTATCAGATAATTTCGCCATAAAATGTGTCCAGGTGATCAGCTCTGAAGCCCTGGCTTGTATGGTCCGCTAAAATCCGATTTCGATAACGCTAGGTGTTATTTTGATCAACAGACCTCAACCTCAACAGCTGTTTTCACTTGAATTTCCTCACGTAGTTGCATAGCCATATAGCTAGCCAGCTAGTAGCTAGCTCGGGAGCTATGCTTTAGAGAGGCCAAATGCTAACGGCTAGGTAGTGCTAAGCCGCTGCAGCTGTTACACGTCATTGACAAAGACGCACTCTCTGATTGGCCGATCACGGCAGGACTGATGTTGGCAGTCACGCCGTCACTCATTGGCTGCGGGGTGGCTGCGGGTCTGCGCGGGTCTTTCAATCGCCCCAGAAATCGATCTGAATGGCCCGGAGTCTAGACGCTAGTGACTGGGAACTGAGAGAGCAGGTCACGTGGTGGCTGGGTTTACCTAGGCTAGGTAAAAGTAGCCTACTCCTCTCGCTCTGTCTGGCTGACTGACCTCCGCCAACAGCACACACACTGCCCACGTGGCCACGTCATGCACCAGAGATTACCGTAAGTGACTGTGAATTCAGCCTGAGCACAACACAAAAACATACAGTACATGGTTCTACTCTACTGTACGTTGTTCCCAAGCACTGCCCGCCCGCGTTTAGTTCATTTTTACCCCTGAATTCATATACGTATTTATACAAGTATTATTTGTTATCCGACCCGTTGCAGGACTCTGCCACCACCCGGTCCCGTCCCCACCTCCGAACCAGGCAGCCACGCCCCACCGCTGCCCAACCCTGCCCACAGGTGAGACCAACACCCACCGCCCAGCGGACAGGAGCCCCCAGCTGCTGCCATATTAGATTTATTCATAAGGTCAAGTTTTTTAAATTGTATCACTACAATGAAATGGCTGATATGGGAACTAACATCATCACACATGGATACAAATATGCATGCCAATAGAGCAGGCTTTGAGGCCGCACAGCGTCTGAGCTGCATATGTGACACGGAGCATGTGAGCTGTGTCTGTGAGCCTGCAGAGTGGGCGATTTCCATAACTGCAGCCATGGTGCATGATATTTCTAGTTCAAATAGAATAGGGGGAAAATAACACATGAATACTACATTAAAAAAACTGCATGTTTTGTGTTTGGCAAAAACTGAGATTTTCATAAAGGGGTCAGCTGTCACCTCATGCCACCACAAGGGGATGTATGACAGGTACATTCTCATTTAATAAACATCTGAAAGTGTTAGTCTTCAGACTGTGGACAAAAATGAAGGGGTCCAATTATGGCTCATTTCCACCACATATAACAGCA
>NC_139640.1:16066993-16074493 GCF_964638095.1 Poromitra crassiceps | reverse complement strand
TCATTCATTCATTCTATTACATATCTCCAAGTTTGTAAATACAGTATACATACAGTACAGATATTTGCATCATCACAATATGATTCCACTGAAAGACAACAAACAACAAGAGTGAACTATTGTCCAGCCCGTTTAAAGGATCAGAGTGATGTTTCAGTGATGAGGCCGTGTTGAGCATGGCTATAGGTGTGTTGTAATGCTGATTTGAGAACGCTTCAAATGTCTAGTTGACCAATCAGATTGCTTGGTCGGAACTATGTGTTGTAAAATGTATCGTGTAGCCTGAACACGAGCAGCAATTTAATAAGTCTTGAATTCTATGGGTACGGGATTTTTCCTACTACTGTATATCATCAGTTTGTGCAATTTGTGCACACACGGCAATGAGGTTCTAAAAGATGAAGCAAGAGTCTGCCAGAGGCTTTGAACCCAATTTCTCATATCTGCAGTTTAGCAGAGATCTCACTGCAGCAGTGATGTTTGAACTGAGGTAAGATAAAGAGAGAGAAAGTATTCTGTGACTTAGATTGGTCCAAAGTAGATTTAGGAAAAAGCGGGAATTTAATAAGTACATCGGTATAAAACACACGTACAGTACAGAGTGCTTTCACAATAGTGAATGATCTCAGTCACAAAGTAAAAATATGTTAATTTTGCACTGTGACCTTTTGGATCTTATGACCTTGTAACACAGCTGCTCTCTTCCTTTTATCCATTGTATGTACAGGCACAGCACTTTGATTGGCTCTGTGTATGAAATGTACAAATTAAATTTAAGCTCACTTTAATTCACCTTACCTGACCTCACTTTACCTCAATTTACCTTTTCATTTGCAACAGATCACATGGCTGTAATAAAGCCTGTTGACAGTCTCATGTCAGTTGGAGGATGTGAGGAATTCAGACCTGCTCTGACAGGTTGGATCAGATCAGCTCCAGTTTGATTCAAACAACACAGTCCCAGCAACGCATGGTGCTTCTGGGTAGTGTAGAGACAGACAGACAGAGAGACAGACAGACAGACAGACAGACAGACAGACAGACAGACACACAGACAGACATATTACAGACAGACAGACAGACAGACAGACAGACACACAGACAGACAGACACACAGACAGACAGACAGACAGACAGTGTGTGTCTGGGTAGTATAGAGGGAAAATCACTCTACTCTGAGAGGTTGTTTACAAATTAACCACGATCAGATTGGACTAAACCCAGCAGACTTCTCTGAGCTACAGTAGAGATAGAGATTCTGATTGAGTGACTGCAGTAACAGCGCCACTAATTTCTCCAAATAGTTGAAATTAGTTAACATGGCATAATGTAGAAAATGAAATCTATGTTCAACAACAATGTCCACCTTCAGTCGCTCTGAATAACGCATCGTACGCTATTCAGACTGATGATGCGTATGATGCACTAAAGTAACGTTATGCCCAAACAGAGATCAACTTCAGATAAACTACTATAGCAATCTCCACAATTAACATGCATGTCCACAGATTACATAATGTTTTGCATAATGTTCTCCTACAACACCAACACCCTCTTCAAAATCTTTTTAAATGGCCAATTAATTAATGCCAATTCTATTCGTAATTTAGTTTTTTTGTTTGTGTTTTTTTATTATGTGTATATATGTGTATATACATGTATATTTCCTTTTTTTATGTTTGAAATAAAATTGTCATTCATTCATTCTATTACATATCTCCAAGTTTCTAAATACAGTATACATACAGTACAGATATTTGCATCATCACAATATGATTCCACTGAAACAAACTTTGCAACAGATCACATGGCTGTAATAAAGCCTGTTGACAGTCTCATGTCAGTGGGAGGATGTGAGGAATTCAGACCTGCTCTGACATGTTGGATCAGACCAGCTCCAGTTTGATTCAAACAACACAGTCCCAGCAACGCATGGTGCTTCTGGGTAGTGTAGAGACAGACAGACAGAGAGACAGACAAACATACATATTACAGACAGACAGACAGACAGACAGACAGACAGACAGACAGACAGACAGACAGACATATTACAGACAGACATTCATATTACAGACAGGCAGACAGACAGACAGACAGACAGACAGACAGACAGACAGACAGACAGACATACATATTACAGGCAGACAGACAGACAGACAGACAGACAGACAGACAGACATATTACAGACAGACAGACATATTACAGACAGACAGACAGACAGACAGACAGACAGACAGACAGACATATTACAGACAGACAGACAGACAGACAGACAGACAGACAGACAGACAGACAGACAGACAGACAGACACACAGACAGACAGACAGACACACACACAGACAGACACACAGACAGACAGACAGACAGACAGACAGACAGTGTGTGTCTGTAGTATAGAGGGAAAATCACTCTACTCTGAGAGGTTGTTTACAAATGAACCACGATCAGATTGGACTAAACCCAGCACACTTGTCTGAGCTACAGTAGAGATTCTGATTGAGTGACTGCAGTAACAGCGCCACTAATTTCTCCAAATAGTTGAAATTAGTTAACATGGCATAATGTAGAAAACGAAATCTATGTTCAACAACAATGAATGTTATGTCCACCTTCAGTCGCTCTGAATAACGCATCGTACGCTATTCAGACTGATGATGCGTATGATGCACTAAAGTAACGTTATGCCCAAACAGAGATCAACTTCAGATAAACTACTATAGCAATCTCCACAATTAACATGCATGTCCACAGATTGCATAATGTTTACGAATGGTTTATTGAAATAAACATTAAGTGACTGATACATTCATTGTTGCCAACGCGGAATGAGCTCCACTAGATTGACACATTTTACCCGTGCGTGAAACACACGTGTCTAACATCGCCATCTCCATTATAATGGGTTTAATAAATAGTGCCTATTGTAAGAAAAAGTATAAAGGGAAATGCATTGCAAGCAGAAATGCAAAACTTACTTACCATGAAATGCCATAATAAAGCCCCAAGAGTACCTGGCTGCAGACAAGTGGGCGGACCTCACGCCTCCGCAACTGACAGGAAGTCACGTGACCTCCGCAGCGGAAGTTCATCTTTTTATGCCTCCGCCGGCGATAGCCAGGCATTATGGATCCGGGTTGTCCGTCCGTACGTACGGCCGTACGTCCGTACGTCCGTCCGTACGAGGTTCGTTAACGCGATATCTGAGGAACGCCTTGACGGAATTTCATCAAATTTGCCTTAAACATCCACTTAGACTCAAGGATGATCTGATTAGATTTTGGTGGTCAAAGGTCAAAGGTCAAGGTCACTGTGACCTCTCGAACACCATTTTCAAGCTTGTTAACGCGATATCTCAGGAATGCCTTGACGGAATTGAATCAAACTTGTCTCAAACATCGGCTTGGACTCAAGGATGAACTGATTCGATTTTGATGGTCAAAGGTCAAAGGTCAAGGTCACTGTGACCTCTCAAACGCCATTTTCCAGCTTGTTAACGCGATATCTCACGAATGCCTTGACGGAATTTCATCAAATTTGCCTCAAACATCGACTAGGACTCGAGGATGAACTGATTAGATTTTGGTGGTCAAAGGTCAAAGGCCAAGGTCACTGTGACCTCTCGAACACCATTTTCAAGCTTGTTAGCGCAACATCTCAGAAATGCCTTGACGGAGTTTCATCAAATTTGCCTCAAACATCGACTTGGACTCAAGGATGAACTAATTAAATTTTCGTGGTCAAAGGTCAAGGTCACTGTGACCTCACGAATGCCATTCCCAAGTTCGTTAAAGCGATATCTCAAGAACGGCTTGATGGAATTTCTGCCAATTTGGCTCAAACGTCGACTTGGGTGCAAGGATGAATGGATTACATTTTGGTGATCAAAGGTCAAGGTCACTGTGACCTCTCCAACGCCATTTTCATGCTTGTTAACGCCATATCTCAGGAATGCCTTGACGGAATTTCATGAAATTTGCCTCAAACATTAACTTGGCCTCAAGGATGAACTGATTACATTTTGGTGGTCAAACTTCAAGGTCACCAGGGGCGGACTGGGATCATAATTCAGGCCGGGCATTAGATACCAAGCAGGCCAGGCCGATACGGGCTGACGCGCGTGCCGGCACCCAAAGGGCAAAAATTTGGGCCGTTTGAAGCCCAATTTGGGCCGTTTCAAGCCCAAATTTGCTCAAATGTGAAGAATTTATTCAGAGATATAATGAGCTCTGTCTATCACATCATTTTGGGGACGTGCTTTACGCACGGCTCCTCCATGGTCATACAGAGAATCCTGGGAATGTGGGTTTTTTTTTACACTCAGCTCACCTTTCTACAGCCTAGATCTTACAGCCCGTTCACACAGGACGCCGAAGCAACGCTCAACCTAAGCTCTACCTATGCTGAACCCACGAGTTTCATTTAGTTGTTTAGGCTTCGCCTGTTTAGTTGTTAACAGGCGAAGCCGTTCACACCACCCGCGTGCGCGTCACGCCGAAGCCACGCTCAAGCCTTGCTCAAGCGATCGTTCAGGATTCACGCCTGTTCCAAGCGTGACGCGTGCTGAAGCCAAGCATTGATCTGTCAAGCCAGGCATGAAGTCAATGGGCGCCGAGGCGCTGAGAGGAAAAGAGAAGGCTTCTTGTGTGAACGGTTAAGCGTGAGCCTGCCTCAAGCTTCAGTTTTGCTTACGTTAGGCGTCCTATGTGAACAAGGGCTTACCTTACAGTGTGATATAGTGTTAAATCATAGGAATATAACCAGTATGGATAACATTTGCTAAATGTGAAATATTTCAGTAGATGTATAATGAGCTCTGTCCATCACATCATTTTGGCGACATGCTTTATGCACTACAGTACTTTCCCATGGACATACAGAGAAGCACAATATTGTGGCGTTCTTTCACTTTATCCACAGACAGAATATCTCACATTTCATATCCAGGAGCTCTGTGTCTCATCACTGTTGTTCTAAAGGTAGGCTACTGTATTTAAACGTATGTGTGCAAATAGTTTAGATGGAGTTTTGATGGTGCTCAGTTGGTCAGTAGAAGAAAGGAGGAGGAGAGGGAAACATTTATACAGTGCACTCCTCCTATAGTGATCACCTTGGGACGGGTCAAATTGATCATTATAACCGATCCTTTTCTCTTTCTTCATTTCTCATGCAGATTACCACCTAACTGACATTTGTATAATGTATTACATGAATACAGTAGGAATGTTATTGACTTTAAACATCTATACAGTAAGTTAGGCCTCCAGCTGTTTCAAGCACAGCGGTCTCGCGTAGACAGAGACACCGCCGTCTCTCCACAGACAGAGATGCCGTGATCTCTCCTTATACAGACAGACATGCATCAAGTATCGCTGCTGTATCTCGTTGGCTCATTGTTGGCAGTTTGTAAGTAAAGAAATAATACAAATACTGTAGTTTTAAACATGTTTTCCATTGTTATCAGGTGGGACAAGGCCCAAAATGATCACTGTAAGCAGTCACTATTTAAACAGCATGTGTATAGGAAGGATTCGGGACCAAGCTTTTTGATCAATATAAGTGATTGATTGCTATAACCGTGATCACTATAAGCAGATATTCCACTGTACTTTGCCACATTGATAATTGCAGTCAGATACAAAACGGGGCAAATTGCACTCAGCAGCAAAACGTTATGGGCGTGTTTGCGTTGGCATAATTAGCAATTATGCAAATGATACGCAATTCATGCGTGCTGTATCGGCCACAATTCATTCTTTGTGAATTTGCCCCTGAATGTATGAACTATTTGGGACATCTGTCATGTTGACACAATCCACATTGTCTCAACGCTTCCAGATGAACTCACCTGCTTCTGTGTGTCTACATCTTTGTGATTGGTCTAGATGTAATAAGGGACATTAATAAGCGATAATGGCTTAAAAGAGTAAACAGAAGTGTGACTCAAATAGTGTAAACCGTCATGCATGACTGACTCAAAGAGCCCTGTTGCAAACCGCTCCCTATTATAGAAATAGTGGACTATATAGTGTGTTGGCCATTTTGTACTAGTGTCCCAATCCTCAACTGTTGATTCACTATAATATATATATATATATATATATATATATATATATATATATATATATATATATATATATATATATATATATAATATATAATGACTATATAGGCCACTGTAAAATACCCACAATGCAGAGCAATTTCTAGTGAACACAGAATGTACATTTATCCCATACTGTATACCACAATGCAATGCTGTTGTGTTTACGGAAGGAGAAGAAGAGTGAGGTACAGTAGTGTGCTAAACTCGTTTGATCGTTAGTTCACTATTATGATAAACACTACATGGGGAGTTAGTGAGTGAGTGAGTGAATGAGTGAGTGAACCATTCCAAACATGGCTAATGAGTCAGTGACTGAATGAAAGTTACAAGTCATTAATGTAAACAGTGTCTGGAAAAACAGCACATAAAAAGCAGGTCAGAGGAGCCTCTGTTACTATGCAGAATATGTCTTTCTAACCAATCATACAGCAGGTGATTTAAATGATTAGCACATCTTCCACCAGAGAGGGAGCTGATCAGTTAAATCTCTGCTGTAGTGTTTGGCTGCATTAAAAGCCTGCAGACTCTCTGCCCTCCATGGCACATGGTTAAACTCCTGCTTAACAGCATTCTTCTTCTTCCCCATCTGGCAGCCAGGAACACTTTGAGAATAGAATATATAGAATAGAATAGAATAGAATAGAATAGAATAGAATAGAATAGAATAGAATAGAATAGCATCAGTGTTCATTTACAGCACATCTAACAGCAATTACACTCAGAATAACTCACTAACTCACTGTTCATTTACAGCACATGTCACAGTGCAAAGAGGAAAGAACATCAGAGCACAATGACGTCAGTACTCTGTATCAGCAAGTACTCCAGATGAAGTACTCTCTACTGTGTCTCTAAAACCAGCAGGTGGCAGTGTTGCTTCATTTGTCAGCACCTGAGGCCACTGAGCTTCTCTTTCAGCCAGCAGCATTCAGCAGCTCAAGAGAAGAGGAGAGAAATCCTTCCATTGACCTGTTTCATCAGCAGCCATTTTGCGTCTAAAAGGCAGGAAGTAACACAGGTGCAAGCAAAACATTAATGAGGGTTTCCAACTTCCAATCCATTTAAGTGTTCCAGTGCTGTTTGGGTTGCACCTGTGTTACTATTGCTCTATTGACATCGTGAGGGGTAATTTTTCTGAAAATGAGCCAATGACACATCCTTTGCATAGGTCAGGATCCATTAAACTGAGACCACTGATGCTTTTAATTAAAGCACGTGACAGTAGCAGGCTGGTAGCAGGGCACTGCCAAGGTGGCCTGAAACTGGTTTTATGCTTACGTGAAATCACCAGCGCCGACTGCGCCGAGGGGTCCCCGCAGCTGGCCGTCCTATCCGCGCAGCTCGGCGGAAGGGGCGTGCACCTCCTCGAAAATGTGACTCCGCGGCGTCAATGCG
>NC_139640.1:16054493-16061993 GCF_964638095.1 Poromitra crassiceps | reverse complement strand
TGAAATCTACAAAACTAAAAAACTACATGTCTCAAATATGATACAGAAACTGTTGTGTTATCTGGGACAAACTGGAGGAAGTAGGAAGAACAATTGTCTCAGCTTTTCTTATGCAAAGTAAAAACTGTCCATATAAATGATGTAAATGAATCATATGTTATAAATAAATGAATGTGTATCTCAAATCTAGTTGAGCTTTCAGGCAGGCAGTAAATACTTGTCATGGTATCCAGCCTCTCCGTCCCTGTCGTCCGCAGAACGATGGCGAGCATGAGGACGACTTGGGGGGCGCTCTCTGCAAACGTCTCTATGAGCCGCAGACCGCCCAGTTCTTTTTTCATGATGTCCTCATCCTGGGCAGGGGGAGATTTTGATTTCAGAAGTGTGTGTGTGTGTGTGTGTGTGTGTGTGTGTGTGTGTGTGTGTGTGTGTGTGTGTGTGTGTGTGTGTGTCGATTGCGACAGACTGTTGTTTGGGTGTGTGCTGTGTGTGTGTGTGTGTGTGTGTGTGTGTCTGTGTGTGAGAGAGAGAGAGAGAGACATGCAAGTCGCCAAGCTCAATCTTCCACAGAGCAACAGTGATAAACACAAACAGACAAACAACAACAACTTCTTCTCCACTCTCTCTCTCTCTCTCTCTCTGCTTCTCTCTCTCTCTCTGCTTCTCTCTCTCTCTCTCTCTCCACTCTCTCTCTGCTTCTCTCTCTCTCTGTCTCTCTCTCTCTGCCTCTCTCTGTCTCTCTCTCTGCCTCTCTCCCTCCCCCCCTCTCTCTCTCTCTCTCTCTCTCTCTCTGCCTCTCTCTGCTTCTCTCTCTCTCTCTCTCTCTCCACTCTCTCTCTGCTTCTCTCTCTCTCTGTCTCTCTCTCTCTGCTTCTCTCTCCCTCTCTCTCTCTCCACTCTCTCTCTCCCTCCCTCTCTCTCTCTGCCTCTCTCTGTCTCTCTCTCTGCTTCTCTCCCTCCCCCTCTCTCTCTCTGCTTCTCTCTCTCTCTCTCTCTCTGCATCTCTCCCTCCCTCTCTCTCTCTCTCTCTCTGCTTCTCTCTCTCTCTCTCTCTCTGCTTCTCTGCCTCCCTCCCTCTCTCTCTCTGCCTCTCTCTCTCTGCTTCTCTCTCTCTCTCTCTCTCCCTCCCTCTCTCTCTGCTTCTCTCTCTCTCTCTGCCTCTCTCCCTCCCTCTCTCTCTCTCTCCCTCCCTCTCTCTCTCTGCTTCTCTCTCTCTCTCTCTCTGCCTCTCTCCCTCCCTCCCTCTCTTTCTCTCTCTCTCTCTGCCTCTCTCCCTTCCTCCCTCTCTCTCTCTGCCTCTCTCCCTCCTTCTCTCTCTCTCTCTCTCTCGCTTCTCTCTCTCTCTCTCTCTGCCTCTCTCCCTCCCTCTCTCTCTCTCTCCCTCTCTCTCTCTCTCTCTCTGCTTCTCTCTCTCTCTCTCTGCTTCTCTCTCTCTCTCTCTGCCTCTCTCTCTGCCTCTCTCCCTCCCTCCCTCCCTCTCTCTCTCTCTGCCTCTCTCCCTCCTTCTCTCTCTCTCTCTCCCTCCCTCTCTCTCTCTCTGCTTCTCTCTCCCTCCCTCTCTCTCTCTGCCTCTCTCTCTGCTTCTCTCTCTCTCCCTCCCTCTCTCTCTCTCTCTCTGTCTCTCTCTCTGCCTCTCTCCCTCCCTCTCTCTGCTTCTCTCTCTCTCTCTCTGCTTCTCTTTCTCTCTCTCCCTCTCTCTCTGCTTCTCTCTCTCTCTCTCTCTCTCTCTCTCTCTCTCTCTCCCTCCCTCTCAATTCAATTCAATTCAATTCAATTGGCTTTATTAGCATGACGTACACTGTACATATTGCCAAAGCAAGCGATTAGATATGAACAGCTAAACATTAATTAGAAAACTTACTATATACTATATACTAACATACTACAGGACTAACGAATGATCTGTTGTCAGATATAGTAGCAACATCAAATAACATTCTTTGAATAGCAAAGAAACTACAAGAAAAAATGATCTGTTGTCAGATATAGCAGCAACATCCTTTGAATAGCAAACTACCAGACAAATTAATGATGTGTTGTCATATAGGCCATAGAGAGGCAATCAAAAGAACAAAGGATAACAAAGAAACAAACTACAAGACAAACAGGTGATGTGTTGTCAGATGTAGCAACAACAAGGAACAAAGAACATTAAAGATGGTCTGTTGTCAGATATGCTCTAACAGCAACGTGTGTCAGGTGACTGTCACTCACTGTCCCTCAGTCTATGGCAGGCAGCAACATAGACTGCTGCTAACGCACAGCTCTTTGAGTCCTCCCCTAGTAGGACTGGTAGTTTTTCTGTGTCTAATAGGTTAAGGAAACCTTTTGTTATTAATTCAAATCTTTTAAAATGTGCTTCTCTGACATGTTTATATTTTTCACATTTGGTGAGAAAGTGTAGCTCTGTCTCAGGTTCACTGAGGGTGCAATGACTGCAAAGCCTTTGCTCTGCAGGGAGCCAGGTTTTCCTGTGTCTCCCCTTTTCAATAGCAAGGCTGTGCTCACTCAGTCTGTACTTTGTCAAGGTTCTTTTGAGTTGTTGATCAGTCACCATGCTCAAATAATCTGCTATGGTGTACTGTCGATTTAGAGCCAGATAGCACTGCATTTTGCTCTGTGCTTTTGTTTGTGTTTGCCAATAGGTGAGGTAGTTCAGTTTGAACTGTTTTGTAATTTGATTGAGTCTGATTGGTGATGTGTTCTGTTCCTGGGCTGTGTTAAGAGAGCAGGTTTGTGGACTCAGCCTCAGGATCAGTTGGGTAAGGGTGCTCCTATTGCTCAGCTCTTGGCATTGCAGGGCTTGGTAATGGTACGAGAGGGGGTCACTTCGTTTTAGGTGTGTCCAAAATTTAATTGCTCTTTTTTGTATTTTTTGTATTAGTGGGTATTGGCCTAATTCTGCCCTGCATGCATTGTTTGTAGCTTTCCTCTGGACATGAAGGAGAATCTTACAGAACTCTGCATGCAGGGTCTCAATGGGGTGTTTATCCCATTGGGTAAAGTCTTGTTTTGTAAGTGGACTCTCTCTCTCTCTGCTTCTCTCTCCCTCCCTCTCTCTCTCTGCCTCTCTCTCTGCTTCTCTCTCTCTCCCTCCCTCTCTCTGCTTCTCTCTCTCTCTCTCTGCTTCTCTTTCTCTCTCTCCCTCTCTCTCTGCTTCTCTCTCTCTCTCTCTCTCCCTCCCTCCCTCCCTCTCTCTCTGCTTCTCTCTCTCTCTCTCTGCCTCTCTCCCTCCCTCCCTCTCTCTCTGCTTCTCTCTCTCTGCTTCTCTCTCTCTCTCTCTCTCTCTGCCTCTCTCTCTCTCTGCTTCTCTTTCTCTCTCTCTGCCTCTCTCCCTCCCTCCCTCTCTCTCTGCTTCTCTCTCTCTGCTTCTCTCTCTCTCTCTCTCTCTCTCTGCTTCTCTTTCTCTGCTTCTCTCTCTCTCTCTCTCTCTGCTTCTCTCTCTCTGCTTCTCTCTCTCTCTCTCTCTCTCTGCTTCTCTTTCTCTCTCTCTGCTTCTCTTTCTCTCTCTCTGCTTCTCTCTCTTTGTTTGTGGAATGCTCACGACTGTCAGAGCTTTTTGAACTCCTGGAAAGGTGGTTTCAGGGTTTGGGAGAGGACTTTTCTTTTGCTGTGTTTGTTTTTGGCCCTAAATACAGTGCAAGAAAGAAGAGTGTCCATACACTGATGAACTTTCTGTCTGCTTCTGCCAAGTTGGCCATTTGGCTGACACGTAAGCATCGGACTCAGAATGCCGGCTGTCTTGAGCCGGTGTTGGTTCTGAAGGGACTACTGAAGGCCCGTTTAAGGGTGGAGTACGCCTTCTACAAGATGACGGACAATGTGCTGGAATTCACCAAGATATGGACGGTTGGGGGGGTTTTGTGCTCTGTGGGAGAAGATGAGGAGTTGTTTGTGAACCTTTGAGAAAATACATGTTTTTTGTGTGTAGTGCATAAAGCTGTGTTGTATTAGGTTTGCAATGGTTTATTAAAGGGAGTTTGAAAATCAATCTCTCTCTCTCTCTGCTTCTCTCTCCCTGCCTCTCTCACCTTTATGCCGACGACACCATTCTGTATGCCTCTGGCCCTACCCCAGATGCTGTAGTCACAATGCTCCAGTCTAGTTTCAACAGCATAGCATACAACAGGTTTTCTCCTCCCTACGCCTCATGTTAACTCATTCACCGCCAAAGACGTCTTTGACGTGTTATCAGAAATAGCCCTCCCCGCCAATGACGTGTTTGACGTGTTTTTGTTTTTATTAGTGCAGCGCATAGTTCAAACACTTCCCCAGCCTGTGACATGTTATCAGGTCCCTAGCCTCAAAGACAAGCCGACAACACGTTATCAAACACATACCGCAGCTGTTGTTTTGAAATGAGCAGGAGCAAAAACAGAAAACAGAGAAACGCTTCCTTGTGCACAGAGGAGAAACGCCATTGAAACACCCCTCGGCGCGCTGCACGAGCTGATCGGCTTGCTGCAGGGCAGCGGACATCGATTGTTCGCGGTAGTCAAACCCGTGACCAACATGATCGATCCTGGTCCCTGGACCCTACTGTGTCCCAGCCCGAAAGAGACGAGACGGAGTCACAACTGTGTGAGGAGGAGGAGAACAGCAGCCTTGCCACAGAAATGGCTTTCACACAGAGCCAAGCAGCACGGCCACTTTCCTGTCGAGGGCGAGGAAGACTGGATTCCAATGCGACAGGACCCGGATGATCTCGCGGTAAGGAGTGTGTGTGTGTGTGTGTGTGTGTGTGTGTGTGAGAGAGACTACACTGATCTCTGCATTCTATTCTATGATCACACTCACTCACACTGAGTAAACTGTATTGTTGAATGTAAAAAAAGCACTTCATGTATATATATATATATATATATATATATATATATATATATATATATATATATATATATATATTTTTTTTTTGTCATTTGTGTCATAACGAATAATATTTACATGTCTGATGTCAATACAGTTCAAAATAAAAGAATTGAGAGCGAGTTCTGCCTGAGATTGTGTGATTTACAAAAATGCCATTTTCTGCAATTTCTTTCTCAGAGAGACCTTTTTGGTGAAAACACGGTGTATATAAATGGCTATAAGTAGAGTACAGAACATGCTAAAAGCTCACTTTTTTTTCCTCGTGAACCCAGAGATGTACATCTTCATTTTGAGGTATTGCAAATCACTTTGGTGCTAATAGATAATTTACTGTGGGTCTTGAAAGATGACCAACAATTATGAAAATCTTTGGCCTGTGCTAAATATTGGCAGTCCTAAACTGGCCATGAATGAGTTAAACACATCTAAAACCAAGGTCATGTGGTTCAGTAAAAAGAACTCTGTCATATGGCTGGACAACACTGTCATTTTCTCATCATATCAAGTTGCAAGCCAAGGTCAAATCAAAAATGTGATTTCTTTATAGAATGCGCTCCTCTTTCAGTCTCTCTGCTAGACTCACCCTGGTTAAAATGACAGTTCTTCCCATGTTAGACTATGGTGACACCATCTACCGATCTGCCTGCAAATCTACTCTGCAAAAGCTAGATTGGCCTGACGTACACCCCACCGCTGCAGCCCTAGGTCCGGCCGTCATCGCCCTAGCCACCTGTCGTCACTCTAGGCCATCTACCCACTACTCCTTCTACTGTCTGACACCCCGGGCTCATCACCATCACCGACCCCTATCCTCATCATCCTGGTCACCTGCTTGCCTAAGGGAAGGGGGGGGCGCCCCCCCAGCCCCCCCCCCCCCCGCCGCCTCATCATCACCTCCAACTCCTATCCTCCCCTCCTCTTAATCATCACCTCCGACTCCTATCCTCCCCTCCCCTCCTCTTAATCCATGTCACCAACGCGGACTCATGGATTCCTCAGATCATCCTCATGGAACTCCCAATCTTGTTACCCCTTTTTGTCACCTAGCTAATTAACTAGTATTCTCTAAACCTACGAACACTTAAAGACTGCATTTTCTATTTCTTTTTGGACTCTACTTTTTAGATTTCAACTCCCTTCCCTGATCTTAGGATAATTTAAAAATTACATTTTTATATCCCTTCTGTTGGACTCTTTTTTACATTTTCAATTTTCTGTTCTCTTGTACATTTTATTTCCATAATAAACCATTCACAGAGTTTCATTATCGGAAACTCTGTGCATGGTTTAGCCCGGCATCTCTCGGCCTGTCTCGGAGGGGAGTCCCCAGATGGGGGTCCGCTGCTGTGGCCTGGGTGGGCCCGTCCCCCGCGTGGCCTGCTCTCACGCTCTCAGTCACTATGCTGGTGGCTGGGGGCTGGGGGGGCGGGTCGCGTGGGGGCTGGGTCCGTCCGGGCCGCAGCAATTGGCCCCTAGCACAACGACCTCACAAGGTTCCTCCTCAGCCAAGTCACTGGGGCAATCCATGCGGCGATCCATATGGTGGAAAGGTTTTCTTGCGTTCACTGGGGGTGAGGGGGTGCCGCTGTGTCCCGGCCTGGCCTTCCCTCCCACGCCCTATGTGGGCGGGGGCCGGGTCGGGGGGCATCGGTGCTCTTCATCACTGGTCGAGGGCTGCCGGTTGGTTTAGAACAGCTTAGGTAGGCGATAGATTAGCTACAGCCTAAGGCTGACCTGTTAGTGTTCAGGCTAAAATCAGACTAGAGCAGGGTAGGATAGGCCAGATTAGGCTGTAGATTAGCTAGATACTATGTCCCAGTTAGCTCTGGTTAATGCTTAGAGTAGTCAGTTGTCTGATCTTCTCCCCCCCCCCTCTCTTTCCCCCTTCCCCCGCTTCTTCCCTTCTTCCCCCTTCTTGTTCTCCTCTCTTTCCATGCTCTTTCCTCCCCCACTCTCTTTCCATGCTCTTTCCTCCCCCACATCCCACCGCCCCCCCCTCCCTTCTCCGGCTCTCTCCTCATTCTCCCCCCCTCTGCTCCTTCTCCTCTTCTCCCCTATTTTCCTGAATCCCTGCCACTTCCTGCTCTCCCTTCTCTCACATTCCCCCTGCTCTCCTTCCCCTGCACCCTCCCACCTCTCCTTCTCTGCCTCTCTGTCCTCCCCCCTCTCTCACATTCCCCCTGCTCTCCTTCCCCTGCACCCTCCCACCTCTCCTTCTCTGTTCTCTCCTCCTCCACATTTCCCATTTCCCCCCCACCCTCGCCCTAATCCGGGCCCGTATCCTACTCCCTCCCTCCACCCTAGACCCTACCTCTACTCTCTGTCCTCCCCCCTCTCTCACATTCCCCCCTGCTCTCCTTCCCCTGCACCCTCCCACCTCCCCTTCTCTGTTCTCTCCTCCTCCACATTTCCCATTTTCTCCCCACCCTCGCCCTAATCCGGGCCCGTATCCTACTCCCTCCCTCCACCCCAGACCCTACCTCTACTCTACCTCCCCTGTACCCTTCCACCTCTCCTTCTCTGTTCTCTCCTCCTCTCTGTCCTCTCCCCTCTCTCACATTCCCACTGCTCTCCTTCCCCTGCGCCCTCCCACCTCTCCTTCTCTGTTCTCTCCTCCTCTCTGCCCTCTCC
>NC_139640.1:16014493-16046993 GCF_964638095.1 Poromitra crassiceps | reverse complement strand
AACCTGTGCCCTCCCAGACCCGTCAATATAAAACCTGTGCCCGCCCAGACCCATCAATATAAAACCTGTGCCCACCCAGACCCGTCAATATAAAACCTGTGCCCGCCCAGACCCGTCAATATAAAACCTGTGCCCGCCCAGACACGTTAATATAAAACCTGTGCCCGCCCAGACCAGTTAATATAAAACCTGTGCCCGCCCAGACCCGTTAATATAAAACCTGTGCCCACCCAGACCCATCAATATAAAACCTGTGCCCGCCCAGACACGTCAATATAAAACCTGTGCCCGCCCAGACACGTCAATATAAAACCTGTGCCCTCCCAGACCCGTCAATATAAAACCTGTGCCCGCCCAGACCCGTCAATATAAAACCTGTGCCCTCCCAGACCCGTTAATATAAAACCTGTGCCCACTCAGACACGTCAATATAAAACATGTCCCCACCCAGACCCGTCAATATAAAACCTGTGCCCGCCCAGACACGTCAATATAAAACCTGTGCCCGCCCAGACACGTTAATATAAAACCTGTGCCCGCCCAGACACGTCAATATAAAACCTGTGCCCTCCCAGACCTGTTAATATAAAACCTGTGCCCTCCCAGACACGTCAATATAAAACCTGTGCCCGCCCAGACCCGTTAATATAAAACCTGTGCCCGCCCAGACCCGTCAATATAAAACCTGTGCCCACCCAGACCCGTTAATATAAAACCTGTGCCCGCCCAGACCCGTCAATATAAAACCTGTGCCCGCCCAGACCCGTTAATATAAAACCTGTGCCCGCCTAGACCCGTCAATATAAAACCTGTGCCCGCCCAGACCCGTCAATATAAAACCTGTGCCCACCCAGACACGTTAATATAAAACCTGTGCCCGCCCAGACACGTTAATATAAAACCTGTGCCCTCCCAGACCTGTTAATATAAAACCTGTGCCCTCCCAGACACGTCAATATAAAACCTGTGCCCGGCCAGACCCGTCAATATAAAACCTGTGCCCGCCCAGACCCGTCAATATAAAACCTGTGCCCACCCAGACACGTTAATATAAAACCTGTGCCCGCCCAGACACGTCAATATGAAACCTGTGCCCGCCCAGACCCGTTAATATAAAACCTGTGCCCGCCTAGACCCGTCAATATAAAACCTGTGCCCGCCCAGACACGTTAATATAAAACCGTGCCCGCCCAGACCCGTCAATATAAAACCTGTGCCCGCCCAGACCCGTTAATATAAAACCTGTGCCCTCCCAGACCCGTCAATATAAAACCTGTGCCCGCCCAGACCCATCAATATAAAACCTGTGCCCACCCAGACCCGTCAATATAAAACCTGTGCCCGCCCAGACCCGTCAATATAAAACCTGTGCCCACCCAGACCCGTCAATATAAAACCTGTGCCCGCCCAGACCCGTCAATATAAAACCTGTGCCCGCCCAGACACGTTAATATAAAACCTGTGCCCGCCCAGACCAGTTAATATAAAACCTGTGCCCGCCCAGACCCGTTAATATAAAACCTGTGCCCTCCCAGACCCGTCAATATAAAACCTGTGCCCGCCCAGACCCGTCAATATAAAACCTGTGCCCACCCAGACCCGTCAATATAAAACCTGTGCCCGCCCAGACACGTCAATATAAAACCTGTGCCCGCCCAGACCCGTTAATATAAAACCTGTGCCCTCCCAGACCCGTCAATATAAAACCTGTGCCCGCCCAGACCCATCAATATAAAACCTGTGCCCACCCAGACCCGTCAATATAAAACCTGTGCCCGCCCAGACCCGTCAATATAAAACCTGTGCCCGCCCAGACACGTTAATATAAAACCTGTGCCCGCCCAGACCAGTTAATATAAAACCTGTGCCCGCCCAGACCCGTTAATATAAAACCTGTGCCCACCCAGACCCATCAATATAAAACCTGTGCCCGCCCAGACACGTCAATATAAAACCTGTGCCCGCCCAGACACGTCAATATAAAACCTGTGCCCTCCCAGACCCGTCAATATAAAACCTGTGCCCGCCCAGACCCGTCAATATAAAACCTGTGCCCTCCCAGACCCGTTAATATAAAACCTGTGCCCACTCAGACACGTCAATATAAAACATGTCCCCACCCAGACCCGTCAATATAAAACCTGTGCCCGCCCAGACACGTCAATATAAAACTTGTGCCCGCCCAGACACGTTAATATAAAACCTGTGCCCGCCCAGACACGTCAATATAAAACCTGTGCCCTCCCAGACCTGTTAATATAAAACCTGTGCCCTCCCAGACACGTCAATATAAAACCTGTGCCCGCCCAGACCCGTTAATATAAAACCTGTGCCCGCCCAGACCCGTCAATATAAAACCTGTGCCCACCCAGACCCGTTAATATAAAACCTGTGCCCGCCCAGACCCGTCAATATAAAACCTGTGCCCGCCCAGACCCGTTAATATAAAACCTGTGCCCGCCTAGACCCGTCAATATAAAACCTGTGCCCGCCCAGACCCGTCAATATAAAACCTGTGCCCACCCAGACACGTTAATATAAAACCTGTGCCCGCCCAGACACGTTAATATAAAACCTGTGCCCTCCCAGACCTGTTAATATAAAACCTGTGCCCTCCCAGACACGTCAATATAAAACCTGTGCCCGGCCAGACCCGTCAATATAAAACCTGTGCCCGCCCAGACCCGTCAATATAAAACCTGTGCCCACCCAGACACGTTAATATAAAACCTGTGCCCGCCCAGACACGTCAATATGAAACCTGTGCCCGCCCAGACCCGTTAATATAAAACCTGTGCCCGCCTAGACCCGTCAATATAAAACCTGTGCCCGCCCAGACACGTTAATATAAAACCGTGCCCGCCCAGACCCGTCAATATAAAACCTGTGCCCGCCCAGACCCGTTAATATAAAACCGTGCCCGCCCAGACCCGTCAATATAAAACCTGTGCCCTCCCAGACACGTTAATATAAAACCTGTGCCCTCCCAGACACGTCAATATAAAACCTGTGCCCGGCCAGACCCGTCAATATAAAACCTGTGCCCGCCCAGACCCGTCAATATAAAACCTGTGCCCGCCCAGACACGTCAATATAAAACCTGTGCCCTCCCAGACCCGTTAATATAAAACCTGTGCCCGCCCAGACCCATCAATATAAAACCTGTGCCCGCCCAGACACGTTAATATAAAACCTGTGCCCACTCAGACATGTCAATATAAAACATGTCCCCACCCAGACATGTCAATATAAAACCTGTGCCCGCCCAGACCCATCAATATAAAACCTGTGCCCACTCAGACATGTCAATATAAAACATGTCCCCACCCAGACATGTCAATATAAAACATGTCCCCACCCAGACACGTCAATATAAAACCTGTGCCCGGCCAGACCCGTCAATATAAAACCTGTGCCCGGCCAGACCCGTCAATATAAAACCTGTGCCCTCCCAGACCCGTTAATATAAAACCTGTGCCCACTCAGACATGTCAATATAAAACCTGTGCCCGCCCAGACACGTCAATATAAAACCTGTCCCCACCCAGACCCGTCAATATAAAACCTGTGCCCTCCCAGACACGTCAATATAAAACCTGTGCCCGCCCAGACCCGTCAATATAAAACCTGTGCCCTCCCAGACCCGTTAATATAAAACCTGTGCCCTCCCAGACACGTCAATATGAAACCTGTGCCCGCCCAGACCTGTTAATATAAAACCTGTGCCCGCCTAGACCCGTCAATATAAAACCTGTGCCTGCCCAGACACGTCAATATAAAACCTGTGTCCACCCAGACACGTTAATATAAAACCTGTGCCCGCCCAGACCCGTCAATATAAAACCTGTGCCCGCCCAGACACGTTAATATAAAACCTGTACCCGCCCAGACCCGTCAATATAAAACCTGTGCCCGCCTAGACACGTTAATATAAAACCTGTGCCCGCCCAGACACGTTAATATAAAACCTGTGCCCGCCCAGACACGTTAATATAAAACCTGTGCCCGCCCAGACACGTTAATATAAAACCTGTGCCCGCCCAGACCCGTCAATATAAAACCTGTGCCCACCCAGACCCGTTAATATAAAACCTGTGCCCGCCTAGACACCTTAATATAAAACCTGTGCCCGCCCAGACACGTTAATATAAAACCGTGCCCGCCCAGACCCGTCAATATAAAACCTGTGCCCGCCCAGACCCGTTAATATAAAACCGTGCCCGCCCAGACCCGTCAATATAAAACCTGTGCCCGCCCAGACACGTTAATATAAAACCTGTGCCCGCCCAGACCCGTTAATATAAAACCGTGCCCGCCCAGACCCGTCAATATAAAACCTGTGCCCGCCCAGACCCGTCAATATAAAACCTGTGCCCGCCCAGACACGTTAATATAAAACCGTGCCCGCCCAGACCCGTCAATATAAAACCTGTGCCCGCCTAGACACCTTAATATAAAACCTGTGCCCGCCCAGACACGTTAATATAAAACCGTGCCCTCCCAGACCCGTAATATAAAACCTGTGCCCAGCCAGACACGTTAATATAAAACCTGTGCCCACCCAGACCCGTAATATAAAACCTGTGCCCACCCAGACCCGTCAATATAAAACCTGTGCCCACCCAGACACGTTAATATACAACCTGTGCCCGCCCAGACCCATCAATATAAAACCTGTGCCCGCCCAGACCCGTCAATATAAAACCAGTGCCCGCCCAGACCCATCAATATACAACCTGTGCCCGCCCAGACCCATCAATATAAAACCTGTGCCCGCCCAGACCCGTCAATATAAAACCTGTGCCCGCCCAGACACGTTAATATAAAACCTGTGCCCGCCCAGACCCGTCAATATAAAACCTGTGCCCGCCCAGACACGTTAATATACAACCTGTGCCCGCCCAGACCCATCAATATAAAACCTGTGCCCGCCCAGACCCGTCAATATAAAACCAGTGCCCGCCCAGACACGTTAATATAAAACCTGTGCCCACCCAGACCCGTAATATAAAACCTGTGCCCGCCCAGACACGTTAATATAAAACCTGTGCCCGCCCAGACCCGTCAATATAAAACCTGTGCCCGCCCAGACCCGTCAATATAAAACCTGTGCCCGCCCAGACACGTTAATATAAAACCTGTGCCCGCCCAGACCCGTCAATATAAAACCTGTGCCCACCCAGACACGTTAATATACAACCTGTGCCCGCCCAGACCCATCAATATAAAACCTGTGCCCGCCCAGACCCGTCAATATAAAACCAGTGCCCGCCCAGACACGTTAATATAAAACCTGTGCCCGCCCAGACCCGTCAATATAAAACCTGTGCCCGCCCAGACACGTTAATATAAAACCTGTGCCCGCCCAGACCCGTCAATATAAAACCTGTGCCCGCCCAGACACGTTAATATACAACCTGTGCCCGCCCAGACCCATCAATATAAAACCTGTGCCCGCCCAGACCCGTCAATATAAAACCAGTGCCCGCCCAGACACGTTAATATAAAACCTGTGCCCACCCAGACCCGTAATATAAAACCTGTGCCCGCCCAGACACGTTAATATAAAACCTGTGCCCGCCCAGACCCGTCAATATAAAACCTGTGCCCGCCCAGACCCGTCAATATAAAACCTGTGCCCGCCCAGACACGTTAATATAAAACCTGTGCCCGCCCAGACCCGTCAATATAAAACCTGTGCCCACCCAGACACGTTAATATACAACCTGTGCCCGCCCAGACCCATCAATATAAAACCTGTGCCCGCCCAGACCCGTCAATATAAAACCAGTGCCCGCCCAGACACGTTAATATAAAACCTGTGCCCGCCCAGACCCGTCAATATAAAACCTGTGCCCGCCCAGACACGTTAATATAAAACCTGTGCCCGCCCAGACCCGTCAATATAAAACCTGTGCCCGCCCAGACACGTTAATATAAAACCTGTGCCCGCCCAGACCCGTCAATATAAAACCTGTGCCCGCCCAGACCCGTCAATATAAAACCTGTGCCCGCCCAGACCCGTCAATATAAAACCTGTGCCCTCCCAGACCCATCAATATAAAACCTGTGCCCGCCCAGACCTGTCAATATAAAACCTGTGCCCGCCCAGACCCATCAATATAAAACCTGTGCCCTCCCAGACCCATCAATATAAAACCTGTGCCCGCCCAGACCCATCAATATAAAACCTGTGCCCTCCCAGACCCATCAATATAAAACCTGTGCCCGCCCAGACCCATCAATATAAAACCTGTGCCCGCCCAGACCTGTCAATATAAAACCTGTGCCCGCCCAGACCCATCAATATAAAACCTGTGCCCGCCCAGACCTGTCAATATAAAACCTGTGCCCGCACAGACCCATCAATATAAAACCTGTGCCCTCCCAGACCCATCAATATAAAACCTGTGCCCGCCCAGACCCGTCAATATAAAACCTGTGCCCGCCCAGACCCATCAATATAAAACCTGTGCCCGCCCAGACCCGTCAATATAAAACCTGTGCCCGCCCAGACCCGTTAATATAAAACCTGTGCCCGCCCAGACCCATCAATATAAAACCTGTGCCCTCCCAGATCCATCAATATAAAACATATGCCTGCCCAGACCCGTCAATATAAAACCTGTGCCCGCCCAGACCCGTTAATATAAAACCTGTGCCCTCCCAGACCCGTCAATATAAAACCTGTGCCCACCCAGACCCGTCAATATAAAACCTGTCCCCGCCCAGACCCGTCAATATAAAACCCGTGCCCGCCCAGACCCGTCAATATAAAACCCGTGCCCGCCCAGACCCGTCAATATAAAACCTGTGCCCGCCCAGACCCGTTAATATAAAACCTGTGCCCACCCAGACCCGTCAATATAAAACCTGTGCCCGCCCAGACCCGTCAATATAAAACCCGTGCCCGCCCAGACCCGTCAATATAAAACCTGTGCCCGCCCAGACCCGTTAATATAAAACCTGTGCCCGCCCAGACCCGTTGATATAAAACCTGTGCCCGCCCAGACCCGTTAATATAAAACCTGTGCCCGCCCAGACCCGTCAATATGAAACCTGTGCCCGCCCAGACCCGTCAATATAAAACCTGTGCCCGCCCAGACCCGTTAATATAAAACCTGTGCCCTCCCAGACCCGTCAATATAAAACCCGTGCCCTCCCAGACCCATCAATATAAAACCTGTGCCCGCCCAGACCCATCAATATAAAACCTGTGCCCGCCCAGACCCGTTAATATAAAACCTGTGCCCTCCCAGACCCATCAATATAAAACCTGTGCCCGCCCAGACCCGTTAATATAAAACCTGTGCCCTCCCAGACCCGTCAATATAAAACCCGTGCCCTCCCAGACCCGTTAATATAAAACCTGTGCCCGCCCAGACCCATCAATATAAAACCTGTGCCCGCCCAGACCCGTTAATATAAAACCTGTGCCCGCCCAGACACGTCAATATAAAACCTGTGCCCGCCCAGACACGTTAATATAAAACCTGTGCCCGCCCAGACCCGTTAATATAAAACCTGTGCCCGCCCAGACACGTTAATATAAAACCTGTGCCCACCCAGACACGTCAATATAAAACCTGTGCCCGCCCAGACCCGTTAATATAAAACCTGTGCCCTCCCAGACACGTTAATATAAAACCTGTGCCCGCCCAGACACGTTAATATAAAACCTGTGCCCACCCAGACACGTTAATATAAAACCTGTGCCCGCCCAGACCCGTTAATATAAAACCTGTGCCCTCCCAGACCCATCAATATAAAACCTGTGCCCGCCCAGACCCGTCAATATAAAACCTGTGCCATCCCAGACCCATCAATATAAAACCTGTGCCCGCCCAGACCCATCAATATAAAACCTGTGCCCGCCCAGACCCGTTAATATAAAACCTGTGCCCTCCCAGACCCGTCAATATAAAACCCGTGCCCGTGCCCGTGCCCTGCCCGTTGTTATGGAAACCAGTCAGAGAACGTCTCGTCTCCAGTCTAACACGTTGACTCCACGGCTGAGTTTTAAATGTTTATGTTGTGCAGTCTGTAGCATCAAACAATGCAGTATGCACGCTGGAAACATGTTGCTTATAGAGAAACAAAGCGTAAAACAACTGTTTGACAGGGGGTAAAAGTAGCCTACTCCTCTAGTTCTGTCTGGCTGACTGACCTCCGCCAACAGCACACACACTGCCCACGTCATGCACCAGAGATTACCGTAAGTGACTGTGAATTCAGCCTGAGCACAACACAAAAACATACAGTACATGGCTCTAGTCTACTGTACGTTGTTCCCAAGCACTGCCCGCCCGCGTTTAGTTCATTTTTACCCGTGCCGGTACCCGTGAATTCATATACGTATTTATATAAGTATTATTTTTTATCCGACCCGTTACAGGACTCTGCCACCACCCGGTCCCGTCCCCACCTCTGAACCAGGCAGCCACGCCCCACCGCTGCCCAACCCTGCCCACAGGTGAGACCAACACCCACCGCCCAGCGGACAGGAGCCCCCAGCTGCTGCCATATTAGATTTATTCATAAGGTCAAGTTTTTAAAATTGTATCACTACAATGAAATGGCTGATATGGGAACTAACATCATCACACATGGATACAAATACGCATGCCAATAGAGCAGGCTCTGAGGCCACACAGCGTCTGACACGGAGCATGTGAGCTGTGTCTGTGAGCCTGCAGAGCGGGCGATTTCCATAACTGCAGCCATGGTGCATGAGATTTCTGGTTCAAATAGAATAGGGGGAAAATAACATATGAATACTACATAAAAAAAACTGCATGTTTTGTGTTTGGCAAAAACTGAGATTTTCATAAAGGGGTCAGCTGTCACCTCTTGCCACCACAAGGGGATGTATGACAGGTACATTCTGATTTAATAAACATCTAAAAGTGTTAGTCTTCAGACTGTGGAAGAAAGTGAAGGGCTCCAATATACTGCCTTCTGGAAAAGTGCAGGGGACATGTCCCCTGTGTCTCTGTGTCCCCCCCTGTAAATGATGTCCTTACCTCTGATGGCTCTGTGCTCTTTGACTTGAAGCTGCGTATAGAGGCCTCTATTACAGCAGCGTACCTGAGAGAGAGAAGGAGTGTGAATGAGTCTGTCTGCTTTGCTTCAGCACCACCAGAACCAGCATACAACTGACAAACAAGAGGCATTTAACACAACCGCCAAGGGGTCATGTTTACCCCCCTGGAGTTTTCAAATGCATGTAACTGTGAAAATAAAACCCCTACATCTCTCAGTTCATGACTTTTCCTAAAATGGTTTTATTGATCATTAGGTGAATTATGGGGGGTGTGGGATGAAAAGACACATACATATGGTCATTTATACCTAGAACCGCTAAGGAGTCATTTTTACCCCTCATATAAAACATGCCGTGCACAACATTTGCACCATGCCCGGTTGCCTAGCAACACCCATTGTTTTTACTCAAGATGTCTTTTGGGCTTGCCTTACAGTAAGCTAGATTAGCCACATACAGTAGCCTATCTTAGAAAAAAAGAGACGTCACGGTAACAACAGAAGAAGAATGAATGTCCAGAGGCAGTGAACATTTTTCTTGACATGAGTGAGGAAGAATCTGATGGGGAGAGCTCTCTATCATGTATTGTTCTTTAGTTAGTCAATCATGATGTCTGCGCACAAACACACACACACACGCGCGCACACACACACACACACACACGCGCGCACGCACGCACGCGCGGGCGCACACACACACACACACACACACACACACAGTCAGGCAGTCAGACACACGACTAAGATCTTTTCTATTGTATTTACAACATAATGCACCAGCTGAGTAAATGTTGCCTTTGCACTCCATGTAAATGAGTGTTTCAATGAGACAGATTGATGTTAGAGTGGAATTGTAAAAGCTGTTTGGAGCTTTCTGAAGCAACATAAATGCTTCTAATTTGTATAAAACTTAGTTAAGATAAGTTACACTTAGACCCACTCTTACAGGTCTAATTCTCAACCCATACTAGTGTGATCAATTAGAAACAGACAAAGTTTTGACAACCTGAAGAACAATCCAAGCTGCAGCACGTGTATGATCCTGAGTGAACGCGGGCCCAGGCACTTCACCTTGGTCCTTGTCTTATAGCCATCGTAATGATACATCAGCAAGCTGTAGATATTAACAAGAACCGAGGAGCCCAGCAGAAAAGCCAGCAGTAGACCCAGGCTGATGTAGTACTCCTTCTGGTAGAACTCCACAGCTGCATATATATCCAGCGCTATGTCAAACAGAAAGAACAGTGGACCCACGGAAACACACAGGATGTCCTTGAGGCAGCATTTGGAACATTTGACAGCCATTTCTGTCTAATCTACCTGCAACTGCCAGTGCTATGCTGTGTTCAGCTGTTTACACCTCTTCCTCTCTCTCTCTCTCTCTCTCTCTCTCTCTCACACACAAACTGATTGAAAACTGGAAGTGAGCAAACAGTTCAGTGTGTTTAAACATGACTCCTCCTTTCAAACTAACCCTCATATGGTGTCACATGATAATACGATACTGGGCTCTGTAATAAGTCAAAACATCTTGGACATTGTATTTAAAAAAGCTGTTTCTCAATAACTGTGCAATTTCTGTCTGCTTATATAGATAAACCACAGTGCAATATCTGACTCATAGCCTTGTTTACAATCCAGTGTGGTTTACATATACCAGACTGTATATAGCTATAGATTTATTTTTTTTAGGCAAAAAATCTCAGGGGCCCCCTCCAACCAGTGTTCATCACCATTATGTTATAAATAATCTGACGCCTACAACAAAAAATGAAGTCCAAACTTTTTTTTTCTCCAAAATGAGTAGAATTGTCAAAAAATATATATAAAGAACATCAAAAACTAGAACAATAAAAACCTAAATAAATAACCAAATAACTTCAACATTGTCATATTACATATTAGAATTAGAATTACATACTAGAATTAGAATTCCTCAAGTTCAACTTTTAAATGTTCGCCTAAACTTAAGACCCGGGGGC
The DNA here is from genome assembly GCF_964638095.1 of Poromitra crassiceps. Classification (NCBI taxonomy): domain Eukaryota; kingdom Metazoa; phylum Chordata; class Actinopteri; order Beryciformes; family Melamphaidae; genus Poromitra; species Poromitra crassiceps. The sequence goes on along the minus strand of NC_139640.1, from coordinate 16,035,969 downwards.
CAAATCCAATCAGAGGCAATTATGAAATATGATAACATGTAGGCTAGATACATTTATATTGTGTTACATTTACAACCGGGTAACCATATTGCTGATGTGGCCTTTGAGTAAATTGAGTTTGACACCCCTGGCCTATGGCATAGCTTTCATTAGCCTATTCATAACTTTGATACGGGTGCAAAATTAGCTTTTTTTGTCCACCGGCAAAATGGCTAGTGAATGTTAAAATTTTACCAGCCACTCAATATATTACCTCAATAGATTACCATTGTAATCAACCATGCAGGCAACTGCTTGGGGACCCTAGGCAATTAGGGACCCCCCGAGGGCTAACAAACTTGACTCCACAGCAGTGACTGCAACCCCCTCCCCATTAAACAACAATGGACGATTTCCAATGACACTAAGACCTCCCAAAGGGACCCCATGTCATTCCCGTCAAATGCATGATTCACCTAGGTTCTCTTGAATTGACAGTGAAAGTGAATGAAGAAGTTAGATCTTAAAGTCAAAAAATAGAAAAAAGAGGATGAAGAAAAAGGAAGCAAGCCAGTGGAGCAGATGCCGATTAAGCAGATAACTGAATGCTGCTTAGTCGCCTGCCTTGGAGGAGATACTTGAATAACTTCAGCGAGCAATGGTATCAAGTGTTTTGTTTGTTTACCTGGCTAGATAAGCTAGCACTTGAGCTATGAAGGCTATGAAAGCAGGGCACAAAATTAGTAGCAGCCACCACCCAAATGCTGGTAAAATAGAAATATGCAAGTGGCTGGTAGATTTGCTTCACTCACCACCCGTATGAAAGTTATGAATAGGCTAATGGATGCTATGACATACTAGGCGGATATTTACACTGTCCTTGTGATTTTGTTTATATGCACACCTTTTCTTTTCAAAAAACCAAAAGAGACAAAACAGAGACAAAAGAAAGAGAGGCAACATGTCTGTTTGTGTGAAACATGGGAAAGCCAAGAACAACTGTTTCATATTGTTTTTTTCATAATATGAAGGACAGTTGTCATAGAATTTACTGTAATATGTGGACAACATGTGATGATGTAACTCATCTCCACACAAAATGTAAAGGCCATATTTTCAGTCTCGAGAGGAACATTGATTGATCAATAGACGGTTTTCACCAGAGAGCAACCCCACAGCACTTCCTTTTTCTCAGCATTCGGCAAACTGCAGAAATATTCACTCGACATTGTGACTTTTGTTTTCGCCGCTCAGCTGTATAGACGGTTTTCACGGAATGGTCAGTCCTGCACTTGAATGTTTTTTTTTCTTTTATGTCCATAGCAAACACTGCAACAGGAAGTGAGCGGGGGTTCAATTTAGAATGTTTTTGTTGTCAAGTTAAAACCGTCTATAGCTCATTACATCTCATTTAGATTGTCAAGGCCAAAACAGACAGGCTGACTTGAGCATGTAGAAAGTGTGTCAGCTCAGCATGACACTATACTATATGATGCAACACTTTTTCAAATAGTCATTTGACAGAAGTGAAACTGGCTGATGGAACATAAGAACAGGAAGCATGAATAGAAGAGCAGAAGCGTTTGCAGGCAGCAGCAGGAAGTGGGCACAATGTATGGGTGAGACCGCTGAAAGCATTTCATACAGCAAACAGCTTTACTACACAACAAGGGTTTGGCAATTCTGCTATGAAGGCACTTTACTGATACCGAAATTCAATGCATTTCATATGTAGCCATGAATCAGTGACAGTCAGTGAAACTAAGACAGGCAGAGGCAGAACATACACGTAACCTGAAATACACACAAGGCCCACAAGAAACCTGGTTTGATCAGAATATGATAAGAGGAGAGAGGGATGCTGCTTCCTACAACCATGTTGCAACCCGTTCCCACTCCGAGCGCCTAGCAGATTGATGCTTTGTCACGCCCCTTGTGGGTTAGTTACTAGTTACTAAGTAACTAGTTACTGCAACTTAATTACTTTTGCAGTAACTAGTAATCTAACTGATTACTTTTCCAAATGACCGTTTACAGTTTAATTACAGTTACTGAAATAGTAACTGGGCTAGTTACTAGTTACTTTAGGACATGAACATAACGGACAACTTCAGAGGATTATCTGGTTTATGATCCTTAGAGCTAGTCCTGGAAGAGAAGACGCCTCCCTGCCTGGCAAAAATGCTCCACACGCTGCAGCCATGAGCCCCAGAGGCTACTGACCTTGAGTAGAGCTCAACAGCCATGAGCTCCAGAGGCTACTGACCTTGAGTAGAGCTCAACAGCCATGAGCCTCAGAGGCTAATGACCTTGATTAGGTTACAGTAAAGCTCAACAGCTATGAGCCCCAGAGGCTACTGACCTTGACTAGGTTACAGTAAAGCTCAACAGCTACATGACTTTTTCCTGATGTCATTGTCAGAAGTAAGTTCCATTCATTTTCTCCATAGACATTTAGGAAAATCCTTATACAACGAGTTTTAAGGCTGGAACCAAGCCAACCCGTGACCCATTGAATCGTGAGTGACCATAAAACATTCAATTTGGTGCAAAAACTAAAAATAACAATAGGGGGAGGGGGGGATATGTTCGACCCCCCCCCCCCCTTCCACAGCATGTCAAGACATAGTGTCATATTTTATCAACACAGCAACAATAAAATAATGTGTGATTTAATAAGACAATAAAAGTAACACAGGAGTTACTTTGCCTAGTAACTAATTACCTTGAAGTATACTAGTATCTTTAAAGTAATTAAATTACTTTTTCAGAGAAGGAACTAGTAACTGTAACTAATTACCAACTTTCTGTAACTTGGCTAACACCGGTTGTTACTAATACGGTGCCCTTCAGCGATGCATGAAACGACTTGGGCTCATATAACCTCTGTTTTACTATAATAAAAAAGATCTGCTCCCTCCCCAGTTATAACCGCCCCCTAAGTCATTTCATCCTGGTGCCGGGTCTGTTTGTAAAGTAGGCCTACCAACCAAAGCACAGCAAATAGCGCTTCCCTGGCAATTCTGAAACAACAGAGCTATGTTTATAGGGGGTACATGAACTTAAACTCATCACATTTAAAGTGAGGGGGCAGAAAATTGAAATGAGGGTGCAAAGCCCCCTGGCGCCCCCTCGTGGTGCCGGGCCCGTTTACAAACCATTAATGTCCCTGTGCTATTTAATAATTTCATGAATGGACGTAGTTACATGGCTGGATTATTTGGAAGAGAGCCAAATTAGGTGAGTAAACAAGTAAAAGTTTAATCGATTCTTTCCCCCCCATCTGCCAGTTTGAAAATGCAACAAGGAGATGATAGCCTACTACTTACTGCATTAAGCTATAGGTGATAAGTAGGCATACCAGCTAATGTTCATATAGCCTATTAATTAATTAATCATTCACGCAATGCTTATATCAGACACACATCACTTTGGTTGAAGCAGTTAGCGAGCACGGTTTATCAGTCATATTTGAGATCCTCCTGTTACAACACTTGGATCTGCTTAAGAAGCTCTCACAAAATGGAGACTATAGCCTCTGCAGGAAAGCATTCATGGCATCACTGATGATGTCATACATTGTGACATCATCAGTGATGTCATAAATGCCGGGGAGCGACTGCTGGTCAGACATTTGGCTCATTTCCACCACATATAACAGCACAGTACAGCTCTACTCGATCTGGTATTACTCGGCTCTACTTGACTCTGTTTCCATAGCAAGTTTACTTGCCTCCGCCCACACCTGGTCGTCATAGCGACCGCATATCTGCCCTCCGCCCATAGCCGAAGTAGGCTATAAGTATAACGTTAAAATTAAATCCATACACGGAACTTTTAAACTGATTATGAAATACTGGTGCCTCTAAATGACCTACCAGTGTACATGGGCAAATGTGACAATGGCTAGGAGAATGGATATCACTTTGTTGTTACTCAAACTCACATGCATGCACTGCGCGGGGGACGGGAGAGGCGCTACGGGGAGAACCCCAGCGGCAACTCAACAGGCAAGACCGCGGCTTCGCCTGCGGCCTAGCGGAGCCAACTACAAAGGGCTTCCCGAGGAGCGGACTTTTTTCTCTCTCAAAACAATTGAAAACCACCGCATGTTAAAGCTGAGCAAGGAGATCGATTTTATTTCACCAGAGCCGAAGGCAGCAACACAAAATAAATAACTTCTGGAAGGTAAGCCCCACTGAACTGGTATCCAGCATTGACAGTAGATGCCTACAGTAAACACGATTCTGCCTGACCAATCAGTCGTCTGCAGTGTTTTCACGTCACCGTATGGTACCGGGTCCACAGCCCTAGAACCTCAACAAAGCAGGGACAAAAAGCAGCACGACTCAACCCCGACTCAACCCGGGCTGTCCACGTTTTTGATCGGTGAGACAAAAAAGCGAGACGAGCTGTGCGGGGCCGCGTTGATACCAGCGGTGGAAATGGGCCTGAGATCATCAGTGATGTCACAACGCTTGACATCATCAGTGATGTAAATAAATCACTGATGAATTCACACACTTGAGTGACATCACTGATGACATCACTCACTGAGTGACATCACTGACAACATAATGATGCAGAGCCTCTTCCCACACATCACCTGTCAATCAAACAGTGTGGGCAGAGCTTGGATTTTCTGCATATAAAATGATTAAACAATATAATGATTTAAAGCTACTATTTAACGTTAACGACTGGTGAATTTGAACATGATCTGTCAGTGCAATGATGTCCACGCTTAACTGGAGAATATGATTTGCTTGCTTTTGTGAGAATGAACAGAGCAGAAATGGCCTTGTGGGTGGTGGTGTTAGATAATGTGCTACTTCATGTGTGGTGGTGGTGTTAGATAATGTGCTACTTCATGTGTGGTGGTGGTGTTAGATAATGTAGGGCACAAGGCCACATGTCAGGGCACAAAGGTCATTGCTCTATTGACATCGTGAAGAGTGATTCTTCTGAAATGTGTGTTAAAATGAGCCAATTAAACATCCTTTGCATAGAGCAGACTACATTCAACTGAGACCACTGATGCTTTCAAAGCTCCGTGCTAGGGCCAACCCTTTTTATCATTTATATAAACCATGTAGGTCGTAATATCAATGCCTCTGTTCACCTTTACGCTGATGATACCATTCTGTATTGTTGTGCGAACACTGTTGCCCTTGCTTTTGAATGCTTACAGTCTGCTTTTGATGTCTTACAGTCACACCTGTATCATCTCAAATTGGTGTTAAATGCAGATAAAACAAAAGCCATGGTCTTTTCTTTCAAGAAGGTGCCAGCTGTTCTCCCCTCCATTTTGTCAGTGCAGGGCATTGAGCTCATGGCTTCTTATAAATACTTAGGTATTTTAATTGATGATGCCCTTTCTTTTAAACTTCATATTGATTTGCTGGCAAGGAAGTTAAAGTTGAAATTGGGCTTCTTTTTTAGGAACAAATCTTGTTGCTCCTTCAATGCAAGGAGACGACTGGTTGCTGCCACCTTCTTGCCGCTTTTGGATTATGTTGATGTTTTGTACATGAATGCGTCTGCTAAATGTCTCCATCTGCTGGATGCTGTGTATCATGGTGCGCTGAGATTTATTACTGGCTGTAAACCCCTTACACATCACTGCTTGCTGTATTCTCTAGTCAACTGGTCATCCCTCTCCATGCGCAGAACTGTACACTGGTATACTTTAATTTATAAATCCAGCCTTGGTCTGCTTCCCACTTACTTATCTATCTACTCCGCAAACAGTCCAACTACAGCTTACGCATTCAAATCCTCATCACCTATTCCATCCCCTCAGTTCATACTGAGCGTGGAAAAAGGTGTTCTCTTACTCTGACCCCTCCACCTGGAACACACTACAGCAGAGTCTGAAGCTGTCCAGTCTGATCCCCCTCCACCTGGAACACACTACAGCAGAGTCTGAAGCTGTCCAGTCTGATCCTCCTCCACCTGGAACACACTACAGCAGAGTCTGAAGCTGTCCAGTTTGATTCTCCTCCACCTGGAACACACTACAGCAGAGTCTGAAGCTGTCCAGTCTGATTCTCCTCCACCTGGAACACACTACAGCAGAGTCTGAAGCTGTCCAGTCTGATCCCCCTCCACCTGGAACACACTACAGCAGAGTCTGAAGCTGCCCAGTCTGATCCCCCTCCACCTGGAACACGCTACAGCAGAGTCTGAAGCTGTCCAGTCTGATCCCCCTCCACCTGGAACACACTACAGCAGAGTCTGAAGCTGTCCAGTCTGATCCTCCTCCACCTGGAACACGCTACAGCAGAGTCTGAAGCTGTCCAGTCTGATCCCCCTCCACCTGGAACACACTACAGGAGAGTCTGAAGCTGTCCAGTCTGATCCTCCTCCACCTGGAACACGCTACAGCAGAGTCTGAAGCTGTCCAGTCTGATCCCCCTCCACCTGGAACACGCTACAGCAGAGTCTGAAGCTGTCCAGTCTGATCCTCCTCCACCTGGAACACGCTACAGCAGAGTCTGAAGCTGTCCAGTCTGATCCCCCTCCACCTGGAACACGCTACAGCAGAGTCTGAAGCTGTCCAGTCTGATCCTCCTCCACCTGGAACACACTACAGCAGAGTCTGAAGCTGTCCAGTCTGATCCCCCTCCACCTGGAACATGCTACAGCAGAGTCTGAAGCTGTCCAGTCTGATCCCCCTCCACCTGGAACACACTACAGCAGAGTCTGAAGCTGTCCAGTCTGATCCCCCTCCACCTGGAACACACTACAGCAGAGTCTGAAGCTGTCCAGTCTGATCCTCCTCCACCTGGAACACGCTACAGCAGAGTCTGAAGCTGTCCAGTTTGATCCTCCTCCACCTGGAACACACTACAACAGAGTCTGAAGCTGTCCAGTTTGATCCTCCTCCACCTGGAACACGCTACAGCAGAGTCTGAAGCTGTCCAGTCTGATCCCCCTCCACCTGGAACACGCTACAGCAGAGTCTGAAGCTGTCCAGTCTGATCCTCCTCCACCTGGAACACACTACAGCAGAGTCTGAAGCTGTCCAGTTTGATCCTCCTCCACCTGGAACACACTACAACAGAGTCTGAAGCTGTCCAGTTTGATCCTCCTCCACCTGGAACACGCTACAGCAGAGTCTGAAGCTGTCCAGTCTGATCCCCCTCCACCTGGAACACGCTACAGCAGAGTCTGAAGCTGTCCAGTCTGATCCTCCTCCACCTGGAACACACTACAGCAGAGTCTGAAGCTGTCCAGTTTGATCCTCCTCCACCTGGAACACACTACAGCAGAGTCTGAAGCTGTCCAGTCTGATCCCCCTCCACCTGGAACACGCTACAACAGAGTCTGAAGCTGTCCAGTCTGATCCCCCTCCACCTGGAACACGCTACAGCAGAGTCTGAAGCTGTCCAGTCTGATCCTCCTCCACCTGGAACACGCTACAGCAGAGTCTGAAGCTGTCCAGTCTGATCCTCCTCCACCTGGAACACGCTACAGCAGAGTCTGAAGCTGTCCAGTCTGATCCTCCTCCACCTGGAACACGCTACAGCAGAGTCTGAAGCTGTCCAGTCTGATCCTCCTCCACCTGGAACACACTACAGCAGAGTCTGAAGCTGTCCAGTCTGATCCTCCTCCACCTGGAACACGTTACAGCAGAGTCTGAAGCTGTCCAGTCTGATCCTCCTCCACCTGGAACACGCTACAGCAGAGTCTGAAGCTGTCCAGTCTGATCCCCCTCCACCTGGAACACGCTACAGCAGAGTCTGAAGCTGTCCAGTCTGATCCTCCTCCACCTGGAACACGTTACAGCAGAGTCTGAAGCTGTCCAGTCTGATCCTCCTCCACCTGGAACACACTACAGCAGAGTCTGAAGCTGTCCAGTCTGATCCCCCTCCACCTGGAACACGCTACAGCAGAGTCTGAAGCTGTCCAGTCTGATCCCCCTCCACCTGGAACACGCTACAGCAGAGTCTGAAGCTGTCCAGTCTGATCCCCCTCCACCTGGAACACGCTACAGCAGAGTCTGAAGCTGTCCAGTCTGATCCCCCTCCACCTGGAACACGCTACAGCAGAGTCTGAAGCTGTCCAGTCTGATCCCCCTCCACCTGGAACATGCTACAACAGAGTCTGAAGCTGTCCAGTCTGATCCTCCTCCACCTGGAACACACTACAGCAGAGTCTGAAGCTGTCCAGTCTGATCCCACTCCACCTGGAACACGCTACAGCAGAGTCTGAAGCTGTCCAGTCTGATCCCCCTCCACCTGGAACACACTACAGCAGAGTCTGAAGCTGTCCAGTCTGATCCCCCTCCACCTGGAACACACTACAGCAGAGTCTGAAGCTGTCCAGTCTGATCCCCCTCCACCTGGAACACACTACAGCAGAGTCTGAAGCTTCTTCTTCGAGTCCGTAGCAATCTCAGATGTCGTTCTGCCAATATCGTGCACAGGCCACAGCTGATGGGGAAGGTTCTGCCAGGTCTTCTGGACTGCACTGGGGGGCATCAGCACATTCCAGTAGGTGGGACATTGTCTGCACAGATCCACATCTACACGTGTCTTCTGTTGTATAGTAGTCTGAAGCTGTCCAGTCTGATCCCCCTCCACCTGGAACACACTACAGCAGAGTCTGAAGCTGTCCAGTCTGATCCCCCTCCACCTGGAACACGCTACAGCAGAGTCTGAAGCTGTCCAGTCTGATCCCCCTCCACCTGGAACACGCTACAGCAGAGTCTGAAGCTGTCCAGTCTGATCCCCCTCCACCTGGAACACGCTACAGCAGAGTCTGAAGCTGTCCAGTCTGATCCCCCTCCACCTGGAACACGCTACAGCAGAGTCTGAAGCTGTCCAGTCTGATCCCCCTCCACCTGGAACACGCTACAGCAGAGTCTGAAGCTGTCCAGTCTGATCCTCCTCCACCTGGAACACGCTACAGCAGAGTCTGAAGCTGTCCAGTCTGATCCCCCTCCACCTGGAACACACTACAGCAGAGTCTGAAGCTGTCCAGTCTGATCCCCCTCCACCTGGAACACGCTACAGCAGAGTCTGAAGCTGTCCAGTCTGATCCTCCTCCACCTGGAACACGCTAAAGCAGAGTCTGAAGCTGTCCAGTCTGATCCTCCTCCACCTGGAACACGCTACAGCAGAGTCTGAAGCTGTCCAGTCTGATCCTCCTTCACCTGGAACACGCTACAGCAGAGTCTGAAGCTGTCCAGTCTGATCCTCCTTCACCTGGAACACGCTACAGCAGAGTCTGAAGCTGTCCAGTCTGATCCCCCTCCACCTGGAACACGCTACAGCAGAGTCTGAAGCTGTCCAGTCTGATCCTCCTCCACCTGGAACACGCTACAGCAGAGTCTGAAGCTGTCCAGTCTGATCCTCCTCCACCTGGAACATGCTACAGCAGAGTCTGAAGCTGTCCAGTCTGATCCCCCTCCACCTGGAACACGCTACAGCAGAGTCTGAAGCTGTCCAGTCTGATCCTCCTCCACCTGGAACACGCTACAGCAGAGTCTGAAGCTGTCCAGTCTGATCCTCCTCCACCTGGAACACACTACAGCAGAGTCTGAAGCTGTCCAGTTTGATCCCCCTGGCAAGTTTTAAATTATTGTTGAGTAATTTGGAGAGAGCTTCCTTGATCTGCTCCTGCTCTCAAGGTTAAACATTTTTCTCTACCGCCCCCCCCCCCCCCCCCCTTCCTCTTCAGCACTTTATGTTTTATGTTGTTTTTAACTTATTATGGTTTGACGGTTGATTGTACTGTTGCTGTCTTTACATGTGTAACTGTTGTATGAGCTGCTGTATGAACAGGTCGCACTTGGAAATGAGACTTTGGTCTCAATGTGATTTTACCTGTTTAAATAAAGGCTAAATAAAAAAAATAAAAAAAATAAAACATCCAAGCACCTTCAAATCCAGCCGAGGTGGCCTTGGCATGCTAGCCGAGTGGGCAGCTAGCCCCCGGTCCCGGCTAGTCCTCTAAAATAGCATTATTTTGATAAGCTGACCTCATAACGGGAATGTACATTGTTATGTTTCTCTGTTACACATTTTAAAAGTTCATAAAGTGCCATATTGACATTTAACTATCAGATTTTCCGCCACCATTAGCTATAGCTGAATGGAATGAACCGGTGGGTGCTTGTCAATGGCGTCACACACCAAAGCCCGCCCGTAGCTGCCGTTGATTGGTTCGACTGGACCAGTTTCGGGGGTTTCAGCCACTCAGGCAACCGCTGGCCTCATGACAAGATGAATTCGTTGTGTGAATCCAGCTGGCTTTAACCTCATTGAAATTGAACATCTCTGTCTGTCTGTCTCTATCTGTTGTCTTCCTCTCTACAAACAGCTAAATGGCGACGCCTTGTGGTCGTATGGGCAAATGAATGAGGGCTCTCTGTGGAAGAGACAGGTTTACACTCTCTTTCTGTGTGTGTGTGTGTGTGTGTGCGTATGCGTGTGTGCGCGCGTGTGTGTGTGTGTGTGTGTGTGTGTGTGTGTGTGTGTGTGTGTGTGTGACTGAGTGAGAAAGAGAGAGACTGTGTGTTAGTAAGATGTTTATGTTAAAGGATGGGTTTACCGATGGGGAATATGAATATATATTAATTCTTAAAAAATCTTAAATTTCGAATCCGTTGAAATTTTTGAAATTGCTTGTTCACAGCCAGAGAAAAAAAAAAAAAAAAAAAAAAAAAAAAGGGCCAGGTGACGCGTTTCGACGCGAAACGCGTCACCTGGCCCAATTTTTTTTTTTTTTTTTTTTTTTTTTTCATTTATTTTTTTCTCTGGCTGTGAACAAGCAATTTCAAAAATTTCAACGGATTCGAAATTTAAGATTTTTTAAGAATTAATATATATTCATATTCCCCATCGGTAAACCCATCCTTTAAGTTAAGTTATATAAGTTACGTTAATTCTGGCCAATAGTCAACTAATGTACCAATAAATGTCAATAATCTTGATTCAATCTGGATAAAAGTAATCTCATGTGTATAAATTACTGTTCAACACTGAGGAAGTGTCCAATTGTTCATGTTCAAGTCATTCTGGCAATAGTCAGAAAACTTCTGTTGTAACATTTCAGTCTGGATTCTGGATTATATTTCAATCACCTTGATGAAATCAGGCTAAATCAGGTGGAGGGGCTGGGGAGGCTCTCTGAGTCGGTGTCTCTCTGGTTCTCCTTCACCGACGCGCTCTCCTTCACAGGGTTCAGCAGCGTGGGCCGGGTCTGGCTGTACGGCGTCGGGCTGGTGGTGTTATACCTGCCGGGCCAACGCACACATCATTTCTACCTCTCTGTCCTCAGCGAATATTGCAGTTTTGTATTTCTTTACCACATACTTTCCTATCGTACATGATCACTGATCAGACTGTGGACACAGGAGCATTTTGTCAGATATATTCTCATCTATTGTGTTTCTGACCCTTCCCCTCTTTACTGTTGTTGGTTAATAATGTTGGTAAGGTGGAGATTTAAATTGTACTGTGCAAGTGCAAGTCACCGCTGTGGTATATTTTGCATTGCACTTCCCAAGAAAACATTTCAAAAGTAATCAAAGAACAGGGAAAACTGAGGGGAAAGAGAGACAGGAGACAGAGACAGAATGTTGTTTGTTAAGCTCATATATTATAAAATATATTTATATATTTTAAATCACATATTGTAAAATGACATGACAGGTCTTACCAGTGTATTTGGACAGGAGAAATGTTGCTGTAGTGCTTTAAGATGAGGGGCTGCAATCTGTATGCCTGGGGGGGAGGGGGGAAGACATGCTTACGTAAAATACATACTTTTAATCATGAATAAAAACACTGCAGTTGGGTGAAAATCTCAACCGTATGTATTTTTGTTAATAATGTTTTTACTTGAACTAAAGAATGACACAGTCCTCTATAGAGACAGTCAGCCCACAAAATTACTATGGCTGGTGTGCAGGTGGGGTAAACCCCCCCCCCCCCCCCCCCCCCATATATTTCAATGGGCTGACTCACCAAAGGACGGTGCTGCAGCTCTACACTACAGGATTGGGGATTCTAGATCAGGTACATAGACGTCTGTTCAGATGTGCGTTTACTGCGGCGGTTAAATCCCCGATCCCCGTGTCTGCCTGGGCTGGGCTAGCAGCTAATGCTAACTATGCTGAATGGGGAGAACGGGAGGATTTACCCCACCCTGACCCCGCCCCCGGCCGGCTACCCCAGCGTTTATGACGAGACATCGACCCCAACATATTGGTAGGGAAAATGTGTATGAAACCCATTTGTGAATAATAAACTGACATAGCTGTGTTCATTCTTAACGTGATTGTTTGGTATGAGATTTTCACACAACAGTAAGAAGACACGTTTTATGCACTCTGATCTTTTTCTACCATTTGTTTTGATGTCATTTGTGTCATTCTTTGGCATCTCCCATAACTCCGTCTCTTCTTGATCTTGTCTTGAATTGAACATAATCCTTTCTGTATTGTTTTAGCTCTGCTGCCGTTTCCTTTCCAAGCACCTCTCTTATAGGCTTTTGCTCTATTTTCTATGTTTTTGATGATGAAGGTTATTCTAATGTAGAATCTGATGAAGCAGTATGCAAAACGCATAGTTCGCTCTTTCTCCTTTTTAAATGGAACCTAATAAAAAAAAATACATTGCTATCCTGCTGTGCGCTGGATGACTTTTTTAGTTCACTGTGATTCACCCTGCACCAGGCGGCACCCAGGAGAGAAGCACTGTGATGCATTGATATTAAATTTAGACTGTTTAAAAACAATCGAAAATCTTGCTCGTAGCTGCTTTAAAACCCCAGCTTACAAAATAGAAACATTTAAAGGGATTACAAGCATCTTTGACATCTTCAGTAAATAGATTTGGACTTTTCTGAATGAAACTCCCATCGGCAGAAGTGCTGAGGTACCTGAGTCGTGTCAGTCTCAGCTGCTCCTGCAGGTGGCGCTCCTCGTGGCTCGGCCAGCGGGCCTCCGTCTCCTCGGGGTCCGGTGCCTCTTGATGATGAAAGCGCACCGGGTCCCAGCCCGTCATGATGTGGAAGGTGATGACGCAGCCCAGCGAGTGAGACACGATGGAAACCTTCCCGTTCTCCTCAAACTCGGGATTCCGCGTGCAGAAGAGCGTGTAGAGACGATTCAGCTCCAGAGCCAGACCCCTGGTGATCTGTGCACGTGCACGTGCGTGCACAGACACACACACACACACACACACACACACACACACACACACACACACATTGATCTTTCTTGGTTGGCTCACATCTGTTTACCATAGGACCTTGTTGCAATATGGAGGAAATGTGACAGCTAATCACCAGTCTGGTCGCTATAGAATAAAATGGCATTGTGCATTTCTGTAGAATATCACCGTTTCTCAACCAAAAAAGACCTACATCATAAAAATATGTTTCTAGATACATCATATATACGTATATCAATGTTATAGAGACACTGTGTAATGCGTCATCATTCAGAAACCACGCCCAAAACGGGGGAAAACAGAAACCCCCCCTCCAATCCTGGCGTTCTCCTATGTCACGTGCATGGCTGCGTGTTGCACAAAAAGATCGTATATACGGAAGATGAACACTCCAACTTACTTCCTTGACAGCTAGATCCACATGTTTGTTCTCGCCAATTCTCAATGGCTTCCTTGTATTGCTCAGGGGTACAGAAAAACTTTAACTGGCGATTTTTTACATTTGTTGTGTGCGCAGCCCCACCACACAACAGCTTTTAGCTATGTTTAATTCAAGGAAAATGACGCTGGTCTATGGGAGTGAATGGAGTGATTTCCCCCGTGATGGGCGTGACCTATTTCATGCAGTGTCTCTATAGAGAGCCGCAGGGATGACATATTTTTGTAGTGTTGTGGTCAGGGTGGATGGAGGGTGTGGTCAGTAAGGGTGTTGTGGTCTGGGTGGATGGAGGGCGTGGTCAGTAAGGGTGTTGTTGTCAGGGTGGATGGAGGGCGTGGTCAGTAAGGGTGTTGTCTGGGTGGATGGAGGGCGTGGTCAGTAAGGGTGGTGTTGTCTGGGTGGATGAAGGGCGTAAGCACTTGCCGTTCACACTGGAGAGCCCGACCGGCCAGAGGAGGTACAAGTGCAGCGACCAGGACACATACTGTAGTCCGGCTTCCCACCCACAGACACGGCCAATTGTGCCCATATAGATGCCTTCAATAGTTAGTTAGTAAGACAAAAACAATACAGAAAGACAATTACAAAAATGTAAAGTGCAACTTACCCCCAAAACACTTTTCAAGATTCAAGATTCAAGATTTTTATTGTCACTCCATGGTACAAGTATCACGTGTGAAATTCTTGTGCTGTGGACTCCGTTTACAACATAGTACAAATATAACAGGGCATATGAGTGCAAAAACAACAAGAGACACAACAAGCAATAAGGCAGTATAGTGATAAGACAAGTCAGAGACAGTGGCATATTCACTGCACATAGGTGCACATGTCATGTGCATACTTTAGACGTGCTTAAACATTTTAAATTCGGCGTATTTGACATACAGGTGCAAATAGCATATTCCTTATTAAACATACAATTAAACTCTGCGTTTTAAATTCGGCGTATTTGACATACAGGTGCAAATAGCATATTCCTTATTAAACATACAATTAAACATTAGACATACGTAATGGTAGCAGCTACAGTACAGTACAGTACGGCTACTTCACTATTTGTGTATGTTAAGGAGTCTCGTGGCCTGCGGGAAGAAACTGTTCCTCAAGCGATTTGTGCGTGCTTTTGGGACCCTGTATCTCCTCCCTGAGGGTAACAGGGAGAACAGGCTGTTGTGGGGATGGTTTGTGTCTTTGATGATCTTCAGCGACCTCCTGAGGCACCGCTGTTTATACAGTTCATGCAGTTCTGGCAACTCACATTCTGTTACGTGCTGGGCCGCGCGTCTCACTCTCCGTAGCGCCCTGCGGTCCATGGTGGTACAGTTCCCGTACCAGGTGGTGAAGCAGCAAGTCAGCAGGCTTTCAATGGTGCCTCTGTAGAAGTCCGTAAGGATTTCTGGCCTTAGCCCAAATTTCTTCAGGCGCCTGAGTCTGTGTATTCGCTGTTGGGCCTTTTTGACAACAGTGGCGGTGTGGCCGGCCCAAGTCAGGTCCTGGTGGATGTTGACTCCCAGGTACTTGAAGCTGTCCACCCTTTCCACCACTGTGCCGTTGATGGTGATTGGGGGGGTGTGTGCCCCCCCCCCCCTCCTGTAGTCTACAATGATCTCCTTGGTCTTGGAGACGTTCAGAGAGAGGTGGTTGTCCTGACTTTTAACCAATATATATGACTTTGGGGTGTGTGAAGAATTCTGGTCAAAATGGAGACCAAACTGTTACCATTGTACCATTTGTATCATTTTCAGCAGCATAAGTTCCCTCTATGGGTTCAAACCTGCTTTTTTTGTGCCCTCAAATGAATGGGATATTTGGTACATCGTGACGTCACGGTGCCTTTAGCATGCGCCCCCACTCATGTGAAAAAAAAAAATCCCCAATGGATTATTACTGTAGTTCAGGCGGCGCGAGCCCTTTAAGAGCAATGCATTCATGGGTAATGCCTACTGTGGCTAATATTAGCCGCTAGTTAGTTATGTTACATGGCAGTAAAACGCCACTGAATGACCAAATTGATATAACTTTTAACCATTTCGAGTAACACTGTTTCCATACGGATCACCAGCGTTAGTTTGTTGTTTATAACTTGGCTATATTCATAACGTTTTCTATCTCGGATGCGTTATTTCAAATCCCACATAGGTTACGCCAAAACCACCCTGGCGCAAAGCGTGTGGGTTTCAGGACGAAACAGTCTCGAGCCACTAACGTTATCTTTAGAGCACAATATTCCTGGAATGCAAGTTTAACTAAACAGTTACATGTCCTCTGCATTCTACATCAAATGAAGATATTACGGGTTGTTTTATTTTGTATGTTACAAACTTATTGGCCAAGATATGTTAGTTTATGAGGGAGGAATTCTGCAGAGTTTTCAAATCAAGTAGAATACCGTTCTGCAAGAAATCTGGGGGGGTCAGTCCCGCTTTAAAGGTGCAGGCCAGTGTCTCTTTAAAGTGATGTATGATGGGGGGGGGGGGGGGGGGGGGGGTAGATTCATATCAGTGGGGGGATTCTGGCCTCTTGTTGAGCCAGCTGTGCTCAGGGGCCATGGGGGGGGGGGGGGGGTCCCATATGGGGGCTTCCGGGCCTCGTTGAATAGGCAGATGGCAGTTGGGAAGAAGCTGTTGTTGTGATGAGAGGTCTTGGTCTTGACAGACCTGCAGTCTCTTGTGAGGGGGAGCATTTCAAAGAGTTTGTGTCCAGGGTGGGAGGGGTCGTCCATGAGACCGCTCCAGCATCCTGGTGGTGTGCAGGTCCTGAAGGTCCTGGTTGTGTGCAGGTCCTGAAGGGATGGCAGGCTACATTTACCCCTGATGAGCCTTTAACTCAGAAAAACCCTCCCAAAGTTAAAACCTGCTCTACAGTGTCTAAATCATCCATGTAGGGGCTAATTTAGAGCACTTTGTCAAACCAAAACGATTGAGTTAATTTGTTCCAAATATGTCAATCATTGTCAATAGTACCTGGATATTTAAACCACACACAAAACCACTAGATGTCAGTAGAGAGCCACTCTCCAGCCAGCAGGATGATAGGAAGCTCCACTGTTCTGTGATGCAGGAGGTGAAAAAGTTGAGTCCAGTGCAGCTGCTTCTCAAGGAACATACCCCCCTGGCAATGTTGAAGGCCACTTCATTCAGTACATTGCTGATAATGTTGACCATAAAATCAGAACCATTGATGGCCACAACACATTACATGGTATGGGCCTTATAGCTGGAGTTACACCATTAGAGCCAAACCAGGACCTCTGATAGCTGTGACATCATAGCAGCAGTTGGACACATCAATATCCACATGTGGAAATCAGAGACGCCTGGCCTTTCGTCCATGTCCTATGGAGGGATTGAGAATGCCACAGGTGGGTGCAGGGCCGTAGCTAGAGGGAGGAAAGTGTGGACGATTCCAAGGGCCCTTGACTGACAGGGGCCCTAAAAAACATGGTGAGTGAGAAAAGGAGAAAACATTTATCAAGACTGAATAATCATCTCATGTTAATAATAAAAGACTCCTGTTGGACTCCATATGTGTATCAATATTCTTTCTAGTCATTAGTTTAGTGATAGCATTTCTTTGTTCACTGTGGTGTATTCAGGGCAGAAAGAGAGCATGATGATTCAGCAGGGCAAGGAGAGCTGGTATAGGTGATATAGAGGTGATTGAGAAAAGGCAAATAATGACATTACAATAGTCTCTAAGCTGAGCTGAATATTAATTTAAAATGAGATATTCCTCTAAATTGGGCTTCAAATGGCCAAAATTTTCCGCATCCGTGGCCCCGATGTGATATCCTCTCATGGGGCCCAAAATCCCTGGCTACGGCCCTGGGTGGGTGATTCTCATGAACATGGTACAAACGCATAGCAAAACTCAAAGATATCAAGAAGATATCAAGTAGGATCTAATTTCATGATGATGATAGAAACGTGTTTGCAGCGGGGAAACGGCAGAGAGAAAATAAAAGATGGGAGGATTTAGAGTGGACTTGGTGAAACAGTAGTGAGAGGTGCGCGCCGAGGACAGAGAGAGATGGAGAGAGCTTATGTCGACAGAGTCAACATAATATGTCGCGGAGATTATGGTGCGCTCAAGTGCAGCAGGTATTTTTGCATGTAGGAGGTGCTTTTCAAAGCTCTGAGCGCAAAGTAATTGCACCATGCTGACGATAGGTGTAGGAGCCAAAAAGTAAAGTTTTGATTTGCGTTTGTTTGACGACGATTGTAAGTGATGAGGTCACTGTCAGCAGTGTAATGGAAATTGTGACGTCACTGTTGAGAAAACTGGGAATTATGACATCATCGGTGATGTCGCTCATGCGGTAGCCGGCATGGTATAAATGTGTTTAGTTTCGAATAGTTCCGTTTAGTTTGGATTCTTAGTTGAAGCGTGTAAGGCTAGAAGGAAGTCAGTTTTTGACCTTACTTCAAGATCGTACTTCAAGGTGTTTGAACAAGTTAGTTAGGTGACAGCTGGCTAGCTATAAAGAACTTCACGCTTTTGCGACGATAGGGCCCTTGGTGTCTCAAAGCTTCCAAATGAACTCACCTGCTTCTCTGTGTCTACATCTTTGTGATTGGTCTAGATTTAATAAGGGACATTAACACGTTCACTGCCAATGACGTGTTAACACGTCAAAAAAAAATCCAACGGTTGACTGCCAATGACGTGTTAACACGTCAAAAAAAAGATTTTTTTTTTTTTGACCGTGGGATGTGCATCTAACCCTTTTACATCTCTTATATAAATATTGGAGCCACCGAACGTGTACAACCCATTCCACCGACCCACTAAGTGGCGACAGTGCTCTCCAGACTAGAGGAAGGCAAGCAAAAAGCAGTGTGAGGAAGCCATTCTCATGAAAATGGATTGGCGAAAACGCTTTCGCTTGGGAGCTGGCGGTTCGGGATTGCAAATTTGCATAATAGATTACGGGTGGAACACACTTTGAAACACGCAGCATAAATAAGACCAGAATCACAAAAGCTTCATCAAAGCTCTCAACCCAAACCCCAAGAAACGAGCGAGCCCATCCAGACTTGCCCAGCGGCCGCCAGCAGACAGGAGCAGCAACAAAGCAGCAGCAGAAACGAGCTTGTGACACGCCCGCTGCAGCCAAGAAGAACACACACGGAGGGAGGAGTTTGAAGGAGAGGGGTGTTTCCTGCTGTTATGGAGGAAATTACTGTTCAAAACTATTGTTTAGATGTCTGACGTCTTACTGATGCCAAAAATGAATGGTTAAAGTGACTGTTCTATCGAATTTCACAAAAAGCTATTTATCTCAGCTTAAATTTTCAGACGCTGAAACCATGCTGTATTCAAGTGCTAATGCCTACATAACTACTAACTCTACAAACTAACTCTTTTAGACAGAGAAAGCACACATTCTATTAGTTCTTTTGAGATATTTTGTGTTCACAAAATCTTAGCAGAAAAGAATCCTCGGGTCTTGAAAGATGAGCCAGAATCCTCAAAAAAAACCTCTGGCAGAAGCTACCTACAGTAAAAAAAAAACGGCTGGCAGTGAATGTGTTAATAAGCGATAATGGCAATTTAAATGATTAGCACATCTTCCACCAGAGAGGGAGCTGATCAGTCAAATCTCTGCTGTAGTGTTTGGCTGCATTAAAAGCCTGCAGACTCTCTGCCCTCCATGACACATGGTTAAACTACTGCTTAGCAGCATTCTTCTTCTTCCCCATCTGGCAGCCAGGAACACTTTGAGAATAGAATATATAGAATAGCATAGAATAGAATAGAATAGAATAGAATAGAATAGCATCAGTGTTCATTTACAGCACATCTAACAGCAATTACACTCAGAATAACTCACTAACTCACTGTTCATTTACAGCACATGTCACAGTGCAAAGAGGAAAGAACATCAGAGCACAATGACGTCAGTACTCTGTATCAGCAAGTACTCCAGATGAAGTACTCTCTACTGTGTCTCTAAAACCAGCAGGTGGCAGTGTTTCTTTATTTGTCAGCACCTGCGGCCACTCAGCCAGCAGCATTCAGCAGCTCAAGAGAAGAGGAGAGAAATCCTTCCATTGACCTTTTTCATCAGCAGCCATTTTGCGTCTAAAAGGCAGGAAGTAACACAGGTGCAAGCAAAACATTAATGAGGGTTTCCAACTTCCAATCCATTTAAGTGTCCCAGTGCTGTTTGGGTTGCACCTGTGTTACTATTGCTCTATTGACATCGTGAAGGGCAATTTTTCTGAAAATGAGCCAATGACACATCCTTTGCATAGGTCAGGATCCATTAAACTGAGACCACTGATGCTTTTAATTAAAGCACGTGACAGTAGCAGGCTGGTAGCAGGGCACTGCCAAGGTGGCCTAAAACTGGTTTTATGCTTACGCAAAATCACCAGCGCCGACTGCGCCGAGGGGTCCCCGCAGCTGGCCGTCCTATCGGCGCAGCTCGGCGGAGGGGGGCGTGCAGCTCCTCGAAAATGTGACTCCGCGGCGTCAATGCGGACGTGACATGACCAGCACGAGAGCTGTGATTGGCCGTTGCCTTGGGCTGCGCACATATCCGCTGACGTACTTGTTGAGGAATGAGGAAATGCCATTTCCTCATTTAACAGTGCTTGTCCCTCATCTAGCAAAGCTTTCTGCAGGCTCACCGGAATGAGTTTTGAAATAAAGGGACAATAAAATGTCCCCCCACCGACATGATTGAAAGTTCTTGGTAAACGACATGATAACGTCATATGCAATGTACCACAAGCCACCTAGTGTTTTGGACGTGTACCGCAACCAATGCACTCAGTTACGTTCGAGTATGCACAGTCTCGCTGGCAAGCAGCCGCCCTGGAACTACTTTTAAGTAGGGGGTGCTCTAAGGAAGGGACTCTCGGCACTGCCCGCCAGGGCCATATTTAGAGGAATATTTAATTTTAAATTAACATCAGGATTATACTGTTGTGATGTCATTATTCAGTATCTTCTCCTTTTCTCACTCACTTTCATGTAAGCACCTGCTCTCCCTTTAGTCGTTTTACACTACAACAGACAGCAACACAGTCAGAATCACTGAAATTATTATTATTATTATTATGGAAAACCAGATTATGATGAAAATCAAACACTTTTGAAGAGAGAGCGTATGAAATAAGATTAGAGCTGGGAAGTACAAACTGTTTTTTAATGCATTTTGTTGCTCTTATAAACACAGGACAGCCCAACAAAGCACACAAAACAACATCCACTTACATACAGAAACACTCAAATGAAATCCTCAAAACTCAAAACCTTTAGCACAGACTGAGCAATTAAATTGTGACTCATCATGTGCCCATGACACATTGAATCAAAATAAATTAATCAATCAATCAATCAATCAATGTAAATTTCAATTCAATTCAATTTCAATGTATTTGTTCAAAAGGGGACAGTGTACATTAATGAACATTTTAGCAAAATGTAAATGCACGACAATTGCAGTCACATGACTGTTAGTCCCTCTGCCAGAAGGTACAGGCCTTGTGTCCTGATAGGGAAAAAGAACAAGGCGCAAATATACAGGATTAAAATAACATCTTATCTCTAAAGACAAGTGCAGCAAGAGAAAGAGAGCTAGCTAACACACAAGTATACAATCAGAATAACTATACTCTACATATCTACATATAGAGATTTAAACAACAAATATGAAAAGAAAGAAATGTACAGCAAACTACCCACATAGCAATACAGTAGAACCATTCTAGTTCTTTACCCCTAACTATGTGTACAGGTTTGAGTGGACTTCAGCCATCTCTTCATTTGACCTTTAAACATGCTCAGCGTCTCTGAGAAAGAGCGCTAGCTAATACACAAGTATACAAACAGAGTAACTATACTCTTAAAAAAGTTTG
>NC_139640.1:15955516-16006793 GCF_964638095.1 Poromitra crassiceps | reverse complement strand
GTGAGACGTGAGGAGTGATGCCTGACAGCTAGTTTGAGTGATGTCTGACAACTAGTCTGCAGGACGATCGACAACGTTTTTGTGTGAGACGTGAGGAGTGATGCCTGACAGCTAGTTTGAGTGATGTCTGACAACTAGTCTGCAGGACGATCGACAACGTTTTTGTGTGAGATGTGAGGAGTGATGCCTGACAGCTAGTTTGAGTGATGTCTGACAACTAGTCTGCAGGAGGATCCACAACGTTTTTGTGTGAGACGTGAGGCGTGATGCCTGACAGCTAGTTTGAGTGATGTCTGCAACTAGTCTGCAGGAGGATCGACAACGTTTTTGTGTGAGACGTGAGGAGTGATGCCTGACAGCTAGTTTGAGTGATGTCTGACAGCTAGTCTGCAGGAGGATCCACAACGTTTTTAGTGAGGCAGGAGGAATGACAGCGTTTTCGTGTGAGGACTGAAGGTGTTTCAGAGCACACTCGACGGTTTACTATAGGAGACATGACAACTGACAACGCTTTAGACTGAGGAACGATAGCCTATACTCTGACTGACGAGGATGCCAAGCGCTGGGCGAATCGGCGCAGAACTTGCTCATCTCTAACCTAACCAAACTTGGTAGCCTACATGTGTGCAGGTATGTACTCTGAGGTGATAGAGAGAAAAAAACAATTGTGTCATTTCGCCTATAGGGGGTGCTATAGCAACATTAAGTACCTGTAGCTCACAATTCTTACCTTCATTGCCACAACGCAAATGCTTGGATTTGATATTTCCCATCTTCACTGAAGGCTCAGGAAGCACTCTGTGAAGAAATTAATTATTTTAATATTATATATTATAATTTATATTATATATTATAATATTTTATATTATTATTTAAGAAATCACAAAAAGTGTGGACCAAAGCAGCTCAAAAGGCAGTAGTATACAAAGTGAAAAAAGGTGGAGCTACTTGGAGTATTTAAGCAATATTTAATGCAAAGTAATATATCTGTGTACAAGCAGTTACAAAACAGAATATAAGGCCTGTGGGAGAATAGGGGCCTATCTTCAAATCTACTACGGGCAAACAAAACACAACGCGTTTCAACCGCACCTGTGTAGTATATAAGGCAATACGTGGCACAGTCAGTTGGGATGATGTAGGGTGGGCAGTACTATGACATCACAATATGGGTCCTATATTGTCCTATATGGTCCAGTGTCTTGGGCTGTAACAGGATGTCCCTGTGTGAATGGAGGGCGCGTTTATACGCGTGGGAGATGGGTCTCCGCCCATACCCTCTCTCATGGAATCTCAGTCGCATCTGAGTAGCCTTGTCAACAAAATAGTATAGTATAGTAAGCTCGTCCATCAGGATATCTCTGCTCTCTAACATAGCATCCCCCCTGTCAGGCAGAACCTATCCCGCAGGGAAAGAGCTGCTCTCACAGAACTACAACGTGACAACTTGATTGTGATCCGACCTGCTGACAAAGGTGGAGCGGTCGTCATTCAAAACTTTTCTGATTACACTGCTGAAGCTGTGCGCCAGCTCTCTGATCCCATCACATATAAACACTGCAGCAGCGATCCGGGGCCTCGCACCCGAGTAATCATCAAATCCCTCATAGACAATGCACTTCAGGCTGGCCATATCACCAAACGTGACCATATGTTCCTGTTGCGCAAATACCACAGGACCCCAGCTCTGTATCTGCTCCCCAAAATCCATAAAAATATGACCCCTCCTCCCGGCCGGCCGATTGTTTCAGGAAACGAGTCCCTGCTGGAGCCCCTATCTAAATTTGGGGGTATGGGGGACGGCTCGTCCGTCCGTACGCATACGCGTAACGGAACACAAGAGCGCAATTCATCGCCGAGACACAAAGCTCCTTTGGTGGATCACTTCCTACAGCACAATCACTGATGCTGATCTCCGTTTCTGGGCACTGGACATTGTCAAACCGCACCCAAGGGGCGGGGATCTGGACAGAACTCTATTACAGCGTGAAGCGCGCTGGATTTACACCATCAACACAGTCAGCCCTCACGGACTCAATGAGGAGCTTGACCTGACGTGTTTTATTTAATTATGATATTGTTGCCCGGGTGACCGGGTCCATATGTTGTGTTCTGCTGTGTCCCCCCTGTCTCTCTCCCCCCTCAACCCCCCCCCCCCCCTTTTCCCCCCTAGCCTATAGCCTATAGCCTATCTTGTTTCTGCATCTATCTGCAGCCATTACTGTCTATTTATTATTGCTTGTCTATGATGTTGCTATCTCCGTTGCTTTAATAAGGCCCATCCTATATTGTGATGTCATAGTAGTGTCCCTACGTCATCCCAACTGACTTGTGCCAGTATTGCCATACACAGGTGCGGCGGCCGACGCCCAGCTAACACTGCCTAGGAAGACCTGCGTGGTTGAAACGGGTTGCGTTTTGTTTGCCCATAGTAGATTTGAAGATATATTCGGTTTGGTAACTGCTTGTAACACAGATATATTACTTCGCATGAAATATTGCTTAAATACTCCAAGTAGCTCCACCTTTTTTCACTTATATTATTATTTAAAAAATGTTAAGGAAGAGAATAATTGCTGATTGATTGTAATTCTGTCCAGCTTCACTACAATACTTGGATTGTCACTTGCAACTTTGCACTTTGCACACATACGCTGTTATGGAACTCAAACACACCTCTATTATACCCCAGTGTCTCCAGGTTCTATCATGGTGTCACTCTAATTTGCATAATGTTTTGAGCTCAGATAGAATTTACATTTTGGGCTCAAGATTCCTATTAAACCCCCCCCCCCCCCCCCCCCCCCACCAAATAAATAAAAAGGTGGTATTCTAATGCACATGCTCAATGAAAAAAAAGTCACCCGAGGAGATAACACTGCAGTGACATCACTGCCCCAGCCAGGCTGCTGTACAGCAGACCTGACATCACTGACCCAGCCAGGCTGCTGTACAGCAGACCCTCAAAAAACAAATTTTTTGTTTGTTTGTTTATTTTTGCTGTACAGCAGTCAAGCTGGTGTTATCTGCCCATGATTACTTTTTATTGAGCACGTGCCAGCTGCTTTACAAAAAACAGTCTAGATCAGCGTTTCTCAACTGGTGGGTCGCGACGCGGGGACGTTTTGATTGGGTCGCGGACATTGGCCATTTTTTTTTTTTTTTTTCATTTTTTTTTTTTTTTTTCATTTGAGTTAAATTCAGATTATTGAAACTGGATTAGCCTGACCAGTTTTCTTGTTTAACAAGCTGAAGCATATGCTCTGCCTGTAATTCAAGAGAAGTCTGCCTTTTCATTTCATATTTAATTTTAGTTCAATTCAGATGATTGAAACTGGATTAGCATGGCCCCAGTTTAATTAAAAGTTATGACCAGTTTAACTAAAAAGCATATAGCCTGCCTGTGATTCCTTTTTATTTCATATTAGTTAAATTCAGACTACTGAAACTGGATTAGCATGACCAGGTTAACTTGTTTTATTATTATTATTATTATTATTATTATTATTATTATTATTATTATTATTATTATTATTATTATTAACTTGTTTAAAAACATATAGGCATGTAATTCAAGATAAGTCTGCCTTTTATTTCATATTTCATAGAGTTCAAATAACACTTTCTGAGCATGACCAGTTTGACTTGTTTAAATTTAAAAACATATAGGCCTGTAATTCAAGTCTGCCTTATTTCAATTGGTTTTTAGCCCTAGTTGCACTTCTGTTGCACTTTTTTGTTCATTTGAGGTTCATAACAGTGCATGAAGGCATTGTGTATTAAATTAATGCGCTATTTTTTGTGCAATAAATTTGAGTGGTTTAAAAAAAAATCTGAAATTTGGGTCGTGACTTCATGACAAGGAAAATAGTGGGTCCTGAGGCTACACCAGTTGAGATATGAAAAAAGGCGAGACACGCACATCCAAAACCTGTGTAGGGCAGGTGCTGAGCTCGAGGCAAGAATACAGAAAATAAATAAAGCTCGCACACCGCAGAGGCTCCAGTTTGGGTGTTTTTTATTTGACACCGGTGGTTACGTTTCGGGCAGCATGCCCTTCCTCAGACAATGTGACATAGGAAGACGCCATCTTAAATACATGCATGGAACAGTCACATGACGCAGTCAAGTGGGTTAACTCGGTCATGTGACAGGAAAAGCTTGGATGAAGAAAGTTACATACAAATACAATTATACATTGTGATCAAAAGTGAAATTAGCACAGTTGTGTTATATTGGCTATACTCCAGACTTTTGTGTGGACAGAACTAAAGTCTGACCAGAGAAGAAACAAACACATCTCCCACAAATGCCCATTTTGTGGGAGATGTGTTTGTTTCTTCTCTGGTCAGACTTTGGTTCTGTCCACACAAAAGTCTGGAGTATAGCCAATATAACACAACTGTGCTAATTTCACTTTTGATCACAATGTATAATTGTATTTGTATGTAACTTTCTTCATCCAAGCTTTTCCTGTCACATGACCGAGTTAACCCACTTGACTGCGTCATGTGACTGTTCCATGCATGTATTTAAGATGGCGTCTTCCTATGTCACATTGTCTGAGGAAGGGCATGCTGCCCGAAACGTAACCACCGGTGTCAAATAAAAAACACCCAAACTGGAGCCTCTGCGGTGTGCAAGCTTTATTTATTTTCTACACCAGTTGAGAACCACTGGTCTAGATGCATGCTATGTGTGGAAAAAAAGAAAAAGGTAAAACAAAAGAGAATCCTATTGCCAGTCCCAAATATGAATGCAAAGTGGTCTCCACCCTGCACCATGGTCTTTAGAGTTCTGCATGTCAGCTTAATTACATTGCTCATTGTTGACAGATAATGAAAGAAGAAAACTGAACTCACCGGCCGAGGGATGAAGAAGAGTAACAGCTCAGAAACAAGGGAACTGGCTTTATATTTCATGCTGTCTTTCTTATCTCTTATGCCCCTCCCCCCCGTGCCCCCACCCATTTGACTTCCTTACTGGCTTACTACACACACACCCCAACTGCTCTAGGAATGGGGTTTAGAGAATGGGAAACAAAGGGCCTATGTTGGGTCAGATGTTTGAAAGAGGGGTCCTGATGTCCTTTGAACAACTTCAGCGTAGATATAACATTCCGGGCAATGACTTATACAAATATCTGCAACTGAGGCATTATTTGCAGAAACACAAAGAATGGGACAAATTATGCGCTACACCAGGGGCGTCATGCAAACCAGAATTCTGAGGGGGCGACATTCGGTAGCGACCAAAGGTCCCCGGCTAAAACATTTCAGTGGCGACCGAAGGTCTGAATAGATCTGCAATGATTCAATCAGTCTGCCCAGATAAAGTGTGCTGAATCACTCATGATTGAATCAGTCCATTTAGCTATTTCTAAAATGTTGGCCATTTGAAGCCAGATTTAGAGGAATTTAGATTATCATTGGGATTAGAGCATTGTGCTATCATTATTCGGTTTTAACCATCAATATTTTGCTCCTTTTCTCATTAGGGTAAATACTGTATATTTATTTAGAGATAAACATTCGGCAGCGACCGAAGGTCCCCAGCAAAAAGGTTTTGGTGGCGACCTAACACTGCATGAAATACTTGCTTTCCAGGCAAGTAAATTACCACAAAGTGCTCAATTTGCGGACACTTTGGTTGTACTTTCCCCCCACTTTTCCAGTCCAGTAAAAACCAGGAACCATACCAGCCATTCACACCCTGCATGGGCCATTCATATGAATGGGACCGTGGCAGAGGGCACTTAACACCTCTGAGGGGGGCATTCAGAGGTGCATTTCAATGTGATGACTCCAAAGCCCTTTTCCCACATGCGTACCGGAAAATTACCTGTAAGTCAATATCGGACATTTCCCTGAATTTCCCTTCACACCTCAGCGTTCGCAAGTGAGAATCTAGTCGTCAAATAGCCGGTATGTTGGGGGGTGGGGTGGGGTGCGGCGGAGCGGGCGGGGGGCGGGGGGCGGAGGAGAGTGGCCTGGGGTCTGTGCTGCAGGCCACTGAGGCCAGTCAGAAAAAAACAACAAACACACATGGAGCCGGCGTCCACTCTTTTGATAATATTGCTGACGCGCTTTTTCCTCAAACGTAGACAGCGACGCAGACAAATTAAGGCGAAAATGGAAAGGGGATATACGTGCGAACAGAAACAGATTAATGTTCGCAATCTTCTCCGCTCAACATCGTGCAGAATATGAAGATAGACTAAACCGGGGACAGATCATGACAGTGTTATGTACCTCTGCGCTGCTGCGTGAGACTAGAGCCGTCTGGAAGCGAGAGAGACCAGGAGGGAATTTATTTTGGGAAGATGCTCTGAACAATTTTGACGACGTGGAATGGAAGCGTCATTTTCGCATGTCCCGGTATTACGTGCTGCGTCTGGTCCGACCCGCACGCAAGATCACCCGGTGGCGAAAACCACTGGAAGCGCGTTTGCGACTGGCAATAGTCCTTTGGTGGTACGCAACACCAGGGGAATATCGAACAATCAGCTGTGTATTTGGTGTTGGACTGTCTACTGTGTGCAACCTGGTCCACGAAGTCACAGCCCACTGATAGCGGAAAATGACTGGACCCCTTTCTCACCTGTCTGTCTATCACGGCATACCGCTCTTCTGACTAGCTCAAAACTGGTGAAATGGCCGCGACGACGGGGTCGCGCTTATACCGGCACGGCGCCTTTCCCACATGCAGCCATTTGACCACGTTCCGGTCATTTTGCGGTACAAAGCGCATGTGGGAAAAGGGCTCAATTATCAGTTTGGAGACAGCCAGGCTCATAGCCATTGGCTCAGGCCTGATCTATAGAACCAATCGGTTGATTGTATTTGTAGCTGTTTGTGTAGTTTTCATCCAATGAATGACCAGGGGCGACATCCATTGGGACAGCCCCTGGCCATGGGAAGCCATTCATTGGATGAAAACTACAAACACAATCAACCGATTGGTCCGATAGATCAGCCATGAGCCAATGGCTATATAGGACAGTGAACCCCCCCTTATTATTAATAAAATGATTTTCATAATAATAAATTGTGTGTACATAAGCCTACATAAAAAACTGCACTTACTGGAAATACTTTCATGTTATTGTTGTTACCCTATAAGGCAGAGGTGCTCAAATTATTTCCTATGAAGGACCCAAATGAATCTGGATGGATGTGTTCAAGTTATGTGAAATTACATTAATTTATTTCATAGACCATTTACATTCTAAATCTAAAATAGGTCTTCTATTGTCATGTATTCAAGCTTGCTTTAAAAATGAGCCTGCCATAGCCTCTGAAAGACAGTAATGTTGGTATTTTCCACACTGCAATATTCAGATCAATGTATTGGGAGAGAGGAAAAATACATAATTCGAGAAATAGGTAGAAAAGCTTATGCTTTAATATAAAACACCACACAGAAAATGAGAAAAAAAACACTGCACACAGGGGTCCTTGCCCAAATTCAATAAATGCTTAAGATGAGTGTTACATGCAAACACTCAAAAACACACACACACACACCACACAGTGCTTTTTGGCCAGCGCCAATGCCCAGTGCCGATGCTCGTGAACGGTTTACTGGTTTAAATGTCTTTTGGCATCTGGTTTTATTTTTTGGGGTGGGCATCTCTCTGAAGATGGTCCCTGTAGACGCGGTGGGCGGGGTGTCATGTGGGAGGCTGCGTCCAGTCTCTCCTGTAGCACAGCACACAAGTTACCCAGCTCCTGACTGCGAAAATACGGACGCCGCACAATCCACACCATCACACCATCTGCACTGCCATCCTCTTCATCGGACATAAAATCGTGAGAGACGCCCCTCCACATATCCTTTTCCAAGTCTGTCAGCACCTTTGTCCTCAGTGTGTAGAGCTGTAAACAGAAACGCACACAGTCAGAAACTGCAAATAAGTAGTTTGTTACGCGTTGCAGTAACAAAACAAATGCCTTCAAGTTAAAGGAACAGCTCACCCTAAAAACCCTAAAATTACATATTTTTCGTCTTACCTGTAGTGCTATTTATCATCTACATTGTTTTGTGTTAGTTGCCTGAGTTTTGGAGATATCTGCCGCAGAGATGTCTGCCTTCTCTCCAATACAATGTAACTGGATGGCACTTGGCTTGTGGTGCTCAAAATGGCAGAAACATACATTATAAAAACTCAACAGCAATGCCTCTTTCCAGAAATAATGGCCCGGATACTCAAGAAAATCTACAGACCTAGTTATGAGCAGCTTCATGTAGGAACTATTTTCTTTTAACTAAACTACTCCCACAGCTGCTAGCTAGCTGCCATGTAGCAATTAGCTAGCAGCTAGTGGGTGTAGTTTGGTCTAAAGTAAATAGTTCCTACATGTAACGGCTCATAACAAGGTTTGTGGATGATCTTGAATAACCAGGTCATGACTTCTGGGAAAGAGACATTGCTGTTAAGTTTTTCAAATGTATTTTTTTGTTGCTAATAGGTATTTTGGATCTTACTCTCAATCTTCTGGCTCGACTCCGCGATGCAATCTTTGCAGCGTTCGCCTTCTCCTCGAGCCCAGGTTGGGTGTACCGGAATCTTCTCCTAACACTCTCAAACCGTCTTACATGCAGCTGAAAAAAAATATTAAATGAATATGTTACAAATACAAAATTGTCTTTCAGAACTGCGCCATGTCTTTGTCTCTCTACATTTCCATATAAGTATATAAAATATAGGCTACTGATATGTATAGACACACACACTAGAGCAGTGGTTCCCTAAACTGACACAAATTAGACCACTGAACCCGAGTTACTTACTCAGAAGGACATCGTGGTCCAAAGTGTAGAAGTCTGCACTCGCAGCCAGGGCTCCCATCAAATATGAGGTCACCGCCACATTGTGTGGATGGCTCAATCTGTGAACACAAATGAAATAGAGAACAGAACAGATTTATTTACTTTTATACAGCCCAATGTATAGCACACTTTTGTTATGAAGAACATAGAGAGAGAGAGTGGATTGAAATCGTACCCATGCTGTGCATCATACTTCTTGCAGTTTGCTTCTGTGTTGTGCAACAAGCGCACTCTTGCCTAGAGAGAGAGAGAGAGAGAGAGAGAGAGAATGCATTACCACAAGCAACATGGGGTGCTGTGAAGCCATGCCGTAGCCTATATGAATGTACAACCATTACTTAATTTATTTTACTTAATCATCATTATTATATTATATTCTTATCGAAAGTTTGGTGTTGTGAGGACGTCGTCTTTTCCTTGGATTCTCTTTATCCCCACGGACAATGCAACTGGCTTCCAGCGCCTTTACTCTCTCCTCCAGAGAATCGCAACCGACGCAAGGCTTGTTGTTCTTGCTGGTTAGCTCTTCAGACTGAAGTGTAACTTTGCGTGAAAGTTCACTGAATTGCAATAGCAATCTCTTCTCCAGGGCAATGTCTCTGGCTGAGGGACTCACAATCACAGAGGCACTCACACACCAGCCATTGTCCTGAGGTGTAAAGGTGCTCTTATGCTCGAGCAAAGCTCCGTGGGGGTGGGGCCCCGCGAGTCTCCGTAGTCACCGTGCAGACCTCGCGCTGGGGCAGATGCCATTATACTCAGAAAGTGATCAGCATGTATTGTGTGCATTGTACAATGGTGAGAACAGCCAGTGAAAAGTCGCAATGAAACGCTGTGCAGTACTGAGTGCGCTTTCACTCTCAAACGACCGCACATCAGCACATGAAGGACTCACCAAACTTGTTTTTACTGAAAGCCGTTTTTACTACTCAGCCCTGATAGCCTACTACTCTGTGCTGCTTTTAATCTCTCTCAATAATGCTCTCAACACAACACATTTACTTGGTGAAATGACTAAAAACGAACAGTTGCAAATCTAAGTTTATAGCCTACCACATGGGTCAAGAAATGTGGCGAAAACACAGCTCAGTGTTCAGGGCTCAATGGTTCAAGTACGGCCATGTTTGGAGAGAAGCTCGCGCTGTTAGAAAAAAAATCAGGCAGAACGCGAGCGGCCGCTGGAGCTAGCGCTTAACCACGCCCAACAAATTTACATCATATGACGCGCCCGCCCCTCGCTCCACCCACGCGCCCTTCACGGCAGGGTGAGCATAATTCAGCCTTTACCTATTAAGTCAATAGCCCCCCCCCCCCCCCCCCCCCCCCCCCCCATCCAGGACCAGGATTGTCATTTGCATGTGAAAGCCTCCCACAGGCTAGGGGCTGGGAGGGTCAACTGCCGACCTATTTGTGGTAAAAATGTGGAGTTTTTCTGTGATGGCGCCAAAGTGCTACAAAGACCCACATATGGCTCAATTCCACCACATTTAACAGCCCTGCACAGCTCGTCCCCACTCGGCTCTAATCGTTTCGGCTCGATGGACGTTTTGCTTCCACCGCAGATCATCTGCCCCCACCCACCCCCGCCCCCGCATATCTGTCCTTCGCTTATAGCCGAAGTAGGCTATAACATAACGTTACAATTAAATCCATCCACAGAACTTTTAAACTGTTTATGAAATACTGGTGCCTCTAAATGACCTACAGTGTACATGGGCGAATGTGACAATCGGCCAGGAGAATGGATATCACTTTGTAGTTAGTCAAACTCAGGCATGCGCTGCGCTGCGCGCGGACGGAAGAGGCGCAACAGAGTGAAGCCTGCCCTGTACCCCGCGGCCTCTCACCAGGCAAGACCGCGGCTTCACCAAACACCCGCTGCGGCCTAGCGGAGCGCTGCAGCTCAACTAACAAGAGGAGCTTGCTGAGCAGCAGACTTTTTTCACTCTGAAAACAATTGAAACCACCGCCACGACTTTATTTCACCAGAGGCGAAGGCAGCAACACAAAGACTGATGGAAATAACATAACAGAAGAGAATGTAAGCCCACTAAACTGGTATGCAGCGCCAGTGTTGCCAGATGGCAAATGTTGAATTATCGTACCAGAGGGTCAAAATTATCGTTTTTGGAGTGAAATTATCGTACGCCCCGTACTGCGGCTGATCACAGGCTACTTTTTGGACTTGGCATGATCTTTCAACACTGTGATCTCAGCCTGCGTTGCAACAACAACAAAACACCCTGCACGTATTGGCTGCAAATATGTTGTTTGAAGAGATGATTGTATAAACAGATAGAGTGATAGACGTAGGATTCGTCTAAGTGTCACAAAATGATGAAATTATCGTACATTTGGGGGATTTTGGGATTATTGATCGTACATCGTACAGAGGTCGAAATTATCGTACAAATAGGATAATTATCGTACGTCTGGCAACGCTGTGCAGCGCATTGACAGTCAGTAGATAGAGTAAACACGATTCTGCCTGGCCAATCAGTCGTCTACAATGTTTTCACGTCACCGTATGAACCCGGGTTCACAGAATAGAACCTCGACGAAGCAGGTACGAAAAGTAGCACGACTCGACCCCAATACAACCCGGGCTGGGACAGTTTAAACCGGTGGGATGAGACAATTTATCGAGTCGAGCGGAGCGGGATCGCGCTACTACCTGCGGTGGAAATGAGCCAAAAGAAGAGATTTTTCCGATTTTACAAAGTCCCGGAAAGTAGGAATTTCATGCAGTGTAAGGTCTGAATAGATCAGCAATGATTCAATCAGTCTGCCCAGATAAAGTGTAACAGCTCACTGTTATAACAGCTCTGGCTAACATTACAATGCTAACATTAGCTGCATGGTAGGCTACGCGTGGGAACATAAGGAATGATTAGCTCAGATAAGTACGGGGGTGCGAGCCCGTGCAAAGATTTATAGGTTAACAGAAGCACCTTAAAGTCAATTGCACTATGGGTTTTACACTATGAGTAGCAGCCTGAACAGCAAGTGTTTATGGTTTTGCGAAAAAGGAGACAACTGAAAAGACTTGTGATAAATCAGCTGTTTTATTGTCAAATCATTCAGTTACAAAGCAATCAATACACATTTAATGTAGAAATGAACAGATCAAAGAAATTAATGGAAAAAATCTTCCAACACCTCAGATGTACACAATACAAATTCAAGCTAAATTCAGGAGGAGACATTATCATAATTTACCTTTTGACTAGAACAGGAATCACATTTGACACCCTGTGTGTGATTTGCTTTTGCTATGGAAGCAGTGCTTAAACTTTGAAGCACAAAAACAATGTCTGACATGAGAAACTACAACCACAGAGGAAGTGAACTTTGGTTAAATAAGAGATAAAATACACAAAACCAACCAAAAAGTGTTGAAATTTAAGTAAAAGTAGTTGTACAACTTGTACTTAAAAGCAACTAAAAAGAAGCGGCACAACAGTAAAAAAGCAAAGAGTGAATTGTTAAAAATGTGTCAATTTAATGTAGCCTACTGACTGGTATTCATTAAATGTATGTCTCCACTTTGAATATATCGCCAGACAAGGGCAATCATAAGAAACCTCCGACTAATTTTATTGGTGCAACACATAAACGCTTCATCAAAAACTAAAAAGAAAACATCTTTTCGCTTTCTCTCTGACCTCTCATGTGATATGTTTGCTGATGACTGTCTAATGCTTTGTTCCTCCTTGCATCTCCCTCTCTGCTGCTTACAGCATCTCATTTGGTGAAGTAGCTGTGTCACAATCCACGGAACACTTAAAAAGTGAATTCAAATACCCCAGTCTTAAAAGTCACACAACAGTTCTGGTTTAAAAAGGGTCTTTATATAAAAATGTGCAGAGAGTACAGGCCAATCGTTAAAATGCAAGCAGTGGAATAAAAGAGCTAAAAGTCATTGTAGGCAGCAGCTGGAAGAGTGGGGTGGGGTGGGGGGGGGGCGTTATCCATGGGCAATGGGGAGGGCAAGGGTAAAAGCAATGATTGTTCTTTAAGAAAGTCACTGATACCAGTCTTGTTTCCTCTGCTGGGGGTAAGCGGGGGGGAAAGGGGGGAGGCATCGCGCCGACAGCACACGTCCTCCTGGTCTCCCACGGTGCAATCCTCTGCGTGTGTGCTCCACACTGGTCGTGCCACACTTGCCGTTGTCCGGCTGCCTTGCCCACACACCAGCTCAGTCTGTTGTCGTCCGTGTTCTGCCCGTGCCGCTCCAAACAGCAAAACCACTCCAAATAATACAATATGAATAAATAAATGAGAATAATTCAGTATGAATATAAACATGCAACTTCACACTGGCTTCGCTTCCTGGTTACTTTGTGACAGCTGTTTAGCCTGTTTGCCTCAACTACAGTATGTATGTATGTATCTCGTCTATTTTCTGGAGCAGATGTGGCAGGAACAGATCTCGTGCCTGCTGTCTCATGCTCTCCTCTATTTCGTTGATGAAAAGCCACCGGTTGCCACAGCTCTGCAGAAGATCATCCAGGATGACATTCTTCTTCCTCAATTCCTGCATTTCCACATCTGGGATGGCCTCACACTTGGTGAAGAGAATTGCAGCACGTTTGAAAACTTCTGGAGAGAGATATTCCTCGATCTTTGTGAAGAGGTCTTTTTGATGCTTTCCGACATTCTCACTCTCTTGTCCCTGGGTCAATGACAAATAAGGCTTCAAAAATTAGATTTTTAAAAAGTATTTTCAAAATGAAAACTGTCACATTTACAAGTGTTCAACTTCATTTTTTGACTGTATTTTTTAACTTGACCGCCCAACAAATGCCAGGTGCTACAACCAAAAATATAAACATTTTCCTTTTTATTCTAATGAAATCTTTGTCAAGGTATACCTTACAGCAGTGGTTCTCAACTGTTCTAGCCTCATGACCCACATTTCTCCTTAGTTATGAAAGCTTCATAGTTCAACGAAAATATTTTATGCTTTAAATCTAAAATGGTTCATGGATTACATTCTAATCTAACAAACCTATCAATTTAAAAGTCAAGCACGTTACAGTGGAAACAATAGCCTCTGTGCACAACTGAAAGGACGAATTTCCGGTTGTAGTCAAACCGGCTAGTCAGCTTCCGCTTTAGCCCGGTCGCTGTGTGTATGTAACTTATCTCTGACTATCTGGTTTTTCTACACTATTTCTGGAACTGATTACTGAATTTTTATGACGGACTTGGCTGAATCAATATTTGATTTGACCGCCGCCTGGACACGGACTTGAATTTTTACGGATTGCGGACTTGTATGAAGCTTAAGATGCTATTACGTTAGCTAAAGCTAACGTTAACGTTAGTTTAAAGCTAACAGTGTTGGAACCATAGGTTAGAACGAACATCTTCTCTACCACCGAATTGCTTCAAAAATGACAATTTTTACGAGATGTCTCCAAGATCTGCCTAAAATAAACGTAAACGATGTCCATCGTATCGTTAATGCCTGTTCCCCCGCTCCCATAAGCAAGCGAGAGGGATTCAAGTTATACATATAACATAATAATAAGTAGTGTTTAGATTCAAGCTGCCTTGCTGATGCTTTGCTTTTGTTAAGTTTGTTAACTTCATCCTAATACCTCATACCAACATGTCATACCTACTCAGAATTTTAACCCCTCAAATGCCAGTGTACAGTAAAAAGTACAGTAGAAAACACAAAAAGTGAATTATTTTCCTTCCCATAAAGGCAAACTGGATTTCTCTTGGGGGGATTATCATAGCCTGGGATATGTTCAAGATTGGCAGGATCCATTTTAGAATGATGTCACAATACCTATGACAACAATAAGATGATTTTGGTCAATATTTTAATAATATTTTTTGGGAAGCAGTGGAAGCTCATCCTACTGTTATAGCGACTTGAAGCTGAGCAAAGTGGCACACAGCAGTGCTCATTAGAGCCACCCATACCTCTTTGTAACTTGTGCACATCTCGTACATTATATTTCTTATTCCTCACAGCACTCATCTTGTCTTGTTATTGTCATTCGGAGTTCTCAGTGTTTTGCTAGCTTCTAGCTAAGGGTTCGTTAGCTAACGTTAGTTAGTTTAACCAGCTTAAACGTCATACAAGTCCGCAATCATTAAATTCGTGTCCGTGTCCAGGCAGCGGTCAAATCAAATATCCATTCAGCCAAGTCCGTAATCCAAATTCAGTAATCAGTTCCAGAAATAGTGTCGAAAAACCATGATAGTTAGAGATAAGTTTGATAAACACAGCGACTAGCACAGCGACCGGGCCGGTAAGGAGAGGAAGCCGATAAAGCGGAAACTGGCTCGCCGAGTTGGCAAGAAAACCGGAAGTTCGTCTAATCGCTTGTGCAACTAGCCTATTAAGCTTAGCTCATAATCACAAATCAGAATGAGGGGGTCCCCGGTATATTTTCTATCTTGTAAGGGGTCCTTGGCTGAAAAACATTTGAGAACCTCTGTGTTAGACAATCGTGGTGTGTACCACCCTGACATTTGAAAACAATTGCTGGACAAAAGTTTTCCAATTATCTCAACCGGTTTAAAACTAGTAGTATGTGGTTTATTTGAAAGGTTTCAAAAATAAAATCATGCAATAGTATTTGATTTTAAATTTGTTAATAAAATACAATTTTTACTAGTGTTCTTAGTGAGTTTATTTGCTAATGTGTTCAAGCTAAGTAGGTTTTAAGAAATGAAGTGATGCATGTCATGAATTGATACAATTATTTTTAAACAGAATAATGCACTCAGAGAGGAAAATATGCATGTCATGCCTCACCTTCAGCAAAATGAGGAAAGCATGAGGTCCAGGAGCGCACTCTTCGAATGTGATAGACCTCACTATCTGAGACTTCACCTCCTCCTCAGACAAGTTGCCCTTCTTTCCATGCTGAAAGAACCCAGGAGTGTCGACCACAGTAAAGGTTTTGTCTTTATTGGTCGCTGCTTTACACTCTTTTGTAAGGGTACGTAAGGGGAAACTTTCTCTTTCATCGAACTTCTTTGGCTCCCACTCTCCCAATATGGTGTTTCCTGTCCAGCTCATCCCAGATCCAGTTTTTCCCAGCAGGACAATCCTTAATGGCTTCAACACTAGAAGAGAATAATAACTCTGTATCAGTGATACTGTCTCTTGATTGACACTCATCACTTTGGTTTTGGACATGTCATTTGATTAATTTGTAACAATCTCTATGTACCAGTCATTTTTCACATGTTATCATCCTAGATGTTTGTGAAGACAGATTCATATTTTCTCATGTTGAATATATTTGATAACATGAAACCATCTAATCAGTGAGGGACCAGAGAGACCTGGGAGCTGCATACTGTTAGGAAACTGTTAGAAAACTAACTAAAAAGAGAAACTGTCACTGTAGTTTTGTCTGCTCATTTATCTGTTGTGATGAAGATACACCGAAAAAAGTCTGAAACTTTCAAACAGTATTACAAAAGGTTTTTCCAAATATCCATATAGATGGATAAAAGATTTAAAAAAAAAAGTTAAAATACTTGGGTGTTACAATTCCACTCATTACATTCACAATGGCTGTGACCAGCAAATTTCCGATATCCTGCTTTTTGTGGACCGACCGACCAACCAATCAACAGAGTGACTTAGTGTAGAGCTGGACCATGACTGGTCACAGCTAAAAAAAAAAGAAAGTGTGCCGTGTACTGAATTATGAAACAGGTAGGTTGAATGAAGCAATCTGATTGGTTTTATTTTCTCCTACCTACTGTTGGTGTGAATATAATAAAATAGGGTTTATGGCAGAGTGAGAGTCATGCATCTTCCTTGAGTCACTCAGGGAGTAGTCTCGCTAGCCAGCCTCTCTTCCTTTCTATCAGAGAGTCTGGCGCTGTGGAAACAGGCAACGGGGATCAGCCCGCCCCTGCTCTAAAGCTGCTCTCCCATTCGAGCGGCTGTTTCGGTGGCAGCAGGATATCCGCTCCCCCGCTTGCAAGCTCTTTCACGCTCTGTCATTGGCTCCGACCATATGTCAATCAGAGCGGCTTCCGCTCCCATGTGTGTCGCTGTAATGCTCCCGCCGAATGCTAACTAGCTAGCGTAGAAAGCTAACGGCAGAAACCTACAGGCTAACTCATTGCTACACGCTGAAAATGGCAAGTTTTGAAGAAAATTTGGATTGTGCAATAAAGAAGGCCTGCTCGGCACTTTCGGTGGATGGTTGTAAAGATATCAAGAGAATGTTTAGAACATTTGCTGTCTAACAGTGACTTTATGCCTGTGAGCTCTCCTCCTCCTGTGTAAATGTTCCGCCGACACAAGTTCCACCCCGAAACTATTTTCCAAGGGCACTAACGCTAAGCACCGCCCAAGACGAGGATGATTGGCTAACCCAAACAGACCATTTTTTTCGCAATCCCACAATGGAAACCTGCGACGCCAGACTCTCTGACAGAAAGGAAGAGAGGCTGGCTAGCGAGACTACTCAGGGAGGGTCATAGAATTTTTTTTGTAGCTCTGGGGTGGGTCAAGGAAAAACAAACAAAGTCAGCACTCAAAAAAGTCCTTTTAAATATTTAATTTACCTCAGTCAGGATAAAGCAGCACATACATGTTTCGGCCTTACGGCCTTCCTCAGCAGTCCCACACTGAGGAAGGCCGTAAGGCCGAAACATGTATGTGCTGCTTTATCCTGACTGAGGTAAATTAAATATTCAAAAGGACTTTTTTGAGTGCTGGCTTTTTCTTGTTTAATTTGTACTCGTGCCGTGCACCGGACCTCTTTGTTCACTCTCCGAGTGTGCTCGCATTTTGCTACTTCCGGTGTGAACAGACATCTGGCTCATATCTGACTTAATGCTTCAATGTGACTTTTTCGTCATTCCAGAGCGACATTTGTCACTATTCTGCGCTGGCGGGAGGAGGGAGGACGAAGCGGGCAGATTGTGATTTCAAACATGGAGGACAGCTGTGAGGGAGCTAATCAGTGGAGGGACAGTGAGGTTTTAGACATAAGTATTAGCAAGAAGTAGCAGCTATTGCTGCACAGAAAGCCATCATTAAAGTTTTGGCTCTCTTTCTCCTCCTCCTCCTCCTCCTCGCTATCATCTGCTCCCGTGTTCGCTGGTTTCCACTGCACAATAACTTGTAAATTAAACCATAAACAACAGATGAAACAACATCGTCAGCTACCGCCATGTTTACTGCTGTCTTCTTCTGGGTTTACGTAGAACAGCAGTGTGCTGCGTGTGACGTTATTGTTGTTCTTCTGCACATGCGGGTCACTTCAGGTCCGCAATCTGTTCACACCGGAGTCTGATATGGGCCACTTTTAAAAAGTCTGTGTGAACAGCCACACAAAAAATCTGACCTGATCAAAAAATCTGATTCGAGCACTAAGGTTTGCTGTGTGAACGTAGCCTTAGACGTAGTGATTCGCAAAGTGTGGGCCGTGGAGGTACTGCAGGTGGGCCGCAAATCTGTCAACACTGCCATTTTTTCCCCTCCTGGAAAAACATCAACACAACAAAAGGGGTCTCGCCTTTAACACATTCAGTGCCAAGGACGTCTGTGCACGTCCTAAAAAAAAGTAACGTTCAGTGCCAAGGACGTCTGTGGACGTCCTAAAATCATAATTCATATTATTCCATAATTCTGCTGTTTAAGGTCGTACCCAGCCAGTGAGCATGAATCCCTTCAAGGGATCACACGGCGCCACCTTAAACATCGTCACAGGAGCTGCTCCACCCACCTCAGATCCTTTACTTTGTACAGGAGACAGCGGAGAAAGCCGTGGAAACCGATGCATGCTTTCTGCCAGAGCCGTATATATTGCTCCGTCTACAGCGAGAGTGGGCTCGGCTGCATCCGCGCTCACAACTGAGCTCTTATGCTTCTATCTATCTCCACACGATTTCCTAGAAAGCCAGCATCCGAAGCCGAACGGGCCAAGCCTTTTCGTTCAGTCGCGTTTGCCAGCGCGCATCATTTCCTTGATGCCCATCAAGGAAATGATGCGCGCAGCAAAGCTGGGATCTGTCCGGGGCAAAAACGGAGTCGAGAAAGCAAACTCTGTGCGTGTGGGAGGAGCCCGCAGCTCAGAGGTGGAGAGGGGGGGGGGGGGAGAGGGGTGTGTGGCTGCACAGAAACCACACCACACGCCACCACATCAGAAAACACCAGCCAGAGTCAGTGAATGTGCTCGAAATTAGAGTGCAAAAGGTATTCATAAAAGGGGCTATATCTTGGAAAGAAAAAAAAAACGACAGAAAACCCTTGAAAGTGCACTTTTTTGAGAGGCTGTAATTTCATAATGGAACTGTCTAGAAACAAAATTTCTTCTTTGGAAGAAGCAGGAGTGTTCAATCTTTCATTAAAGTCCAGCCCCGTTAATATAGCCATAATAGAAAAAATTCTATAGCTGTTTTCAACTGAATGGAAGTGAATCTGGCACAGGCTCCAGACAATTTTACTGAAGCGATGTGGCACTGAATGTGTTAAAGCCCTCAGGCAGCACTCTTCCTCGGCTTGGAAACTGCAGTCTGCCCCGAGGCTCGTACAGGGAGCCAGCCAGCGACTACACACTCCACTACAAATAGACTTAATCTAACCTAACCTAAAATCAAGGTGTGTTTTTTCTGCAATGTAGTTGAAAATCAACGTGATATTCTGAAGAGGGAAGAGTGTGTGTGCGCGCGAGGTGTTGGAGAGAAAGGACGGACATCCATGTCGTGCGTAATGTATCCAAGCGAGGATTTCCAAAACATCAGATTAGAATGTTTTTCCACATTTGAAAGTAGCCCAGGTCGTCTTTAAAAAAGTCACTTTCAATATGACTTGTACTGTTCACACAGTCATGAAAAAGACTGAGCTGAGTCACTTAGGGGGGAAAAGATCAGATTCGAGCACTAAGGTTTGCTGTGTGAACGTAGCCTAAATGTCCCACTGCAGAGTTGGCCAGGTTTCCCATGGAAAAGAAAAACTTAAAGATGAATCTGCTTTCATGAAGATTCATTTTATGAAATTAATCAAATCCTTTTTTATCATTATTAAGTAAAATTACATTTCAGATTGGAACTTTTCGGCTGTTTATCTTCCTTGTCATTGCCCACAGCATGAGTGGTTGGGTTTAAGATTAACAAAATCATACTCATGCTAAGCCTGACGTAATTTTTGTTTTACATTTTACATTAGTAATTCGTTCCCAACAATAAAATAATGTTTCAAAAGTGATTAATAGTGGAAAAATAACATAGAGGATAATTTACTTATCAGCTATGTGTTTTGAGAACATTATATTCACAGAAATGTTGAATAAAGTTTAATTTGAACGGTCTAAAATGTGATTATACCAAAACGCCTACAGTAGGCTATTCTGTTGTTTAAAGTTCTGCATGTGTCAAATTATTTTGCTCAGCGCAAGGTTATTATAGTTAACGAAAACTGACAAAAAGCAAAAACTAGAATTGAAAAAACTGAAACGGTATTGTGTGTTTACAAAACGAACTAAAATAAAATAAAATTGAAGAGAAAATGTCCTTAGTTTCAGTCTTTGTCAGTTTACAGTATTTCATACATAATACGCCTAGTATTTTGAGTGGAGATTAAATGAATTTTCCTAGATCTATCATCTTTTATGACCCTTTTGAATCTCACCGCTGACAAACACCCCATATTACAAAAAAAGAGGAAAGGGACAAAAAAGACTAAAACTAACACTAAAACTAATAAAAACTAAACTAAAACTAAGCATTTTCAAAAAATAAAAAATAAACTAAACGATCAAACCCACCTTAAAAACTAATGAAAACTAAACTCAAATTGAAAACAAAAAGTCAAAACTAATAAAAATAAAAACGAATGAAAAAATCCCAAACTATTATAACGTTATCTCAGTGTTGACAGATAAAGACTGAAAGAAGAAAACTTAACTCACCAACAGTGGCCATGTTGTCAGAAAACAGATCAGTGCAGAATGACTAGCAACCGCTCCAGATTGCCCCGGGAAGATATCAACAGGGCTTTAGGCTGGCAAATGCGCTTTATAGGCGGAATGGGCGAAGATATCGAGTGCGCTGGTCCACACCCACTAATCTGGGCTGCGCCAGGCCATAAACGCAGTTTCTACACCGATGCAACGATAGAGCCCCAAATGCTTTTGTGGAGGTGGCCAAGCTGGTCCGTAATTTATACCCTGTTTGTGTCCCACCCACTTTTTTAACTACAAAAAACTTGTTTAACCTATACAGTATAAATTTTCCAGGTGACCCGACTTGTTCCACCTGTACCGCCATGACTCAAATGTCAGATAGTTGGCTCACTTCGATTGACAGCTCTATGCTTGTTGGTCCTGTTTTACTTGACTTCAGCGCTGCTTCAACGTCTCGGCTGCAGCGGTTCCACTACAGACGGCATGGATATGGAAGTAAGTCAATTGATTTCAAGTAATCCGGGCCTTCTATTAAATTCGGCGTGGAAATGGTTCACCGAGCAGCGCTATTTTTGTTGTCTTGATGTTTCATGCTGTAATTTTCCTAATTAAATCCGCAACCTTAAATTCCCACATTTTTAAACTGAATTTGACCCGTAAAACCATCGCTGACT
This sequence comes from Poromitra crassiceps, assembly GCF_964638095.1. NCBI lineage: Eukaryota > Metazoa > Chordata > Actinopteri > Beryciformes > Melamphaidae > Poromitra > Poromitra crassiceps. The sequence continues at coordinate 15,985,384 of NC_139640.1, read as the reverse complement.
GCGAACCCCCTTTTTTAAAGCGTGAGTGGTAATCTTTATACCATATGAAAGTGGAAGAAATAAGGAATCGATTGGGACGAAGCATGTCAACCTAGCATGTCGGGAAGGGGGGGTAAATAATGCTCCAAAGTTGATGAATTGGAATGTAACTAAACGAGTATGTTGATAGTGCAGGTGAAGGCACACTGGTTCCAGATGCAATAAAGTGTAATTTAACGCTATTTGACAACAGTTTCGGCCGTAGCCTTTGTCAAGTCTCATACAAACACAGTGCAAGACAGGTGGGATGATTGAATGGACAACACCTGTCTTGTGAAAGCACACCTGAGTGTGATTACAATGACATCATACGATCAGTCATGCAGTAATAGGCTACATTTTCGGTACTGGCGCAGATTAATCAAATCATTGATGTCACAGGTAGGCTGTATACCATAATATATCATGAATCTATGTGAATAAATAGATTTATATAAATAGTAATCACAGGCTAATGCATAGAGATAAATCCTGAAACCTTCTCGCAACAGTTGTAGCCTAAAGCCAGTGGTTTTCAAAGTGGGGTCCCCAGCAAAAAGGGGGGATAATCTATTTTTTTTTTTTTTTTTTTTTTTTTTACAACACACAAGACATACACACACAAAACAAAGACTTATACAAAAACCAACAAACCAGAAACAAAATACAAAATGGACACATGTAGCATACATCAACCTCCCTTCATTCTCTTTTTTCAACAAAAATCTGTTCTCAACGGTTTGACAAAATCCCCCCATCCCTCCCAGTACATTTCGAAAGCATCAGTCTTGAGTCTCAGAGCAAATGTTAACTTTTCCATTACATATATGCTATGCATTACATTCAGCCAGTCTGACAGAGCCGGTGAGCTTTTATTCAACCATCTCTTCGTTATAGCCTTTTTGCTGGCAACTAGCATCAGTTTATACATGTACATATCTTCAATACCATTGATCATTTCGGGTACCCTTCCCAAATACAAAACCTCAAAACTGTGTTGAATCTCAATCTTTAGCACCTTCTCCATACTCTTTCTTATTTCCCCCCAAAACATACTTATCACAGGGCAACTCCAAAATATATGGTAATGATCCGCTCTTTCTTCTCCACACCCCCTCCAACAACCTGTTTGACGTCCCCTTGATTGAATTGGCGTTAAAAAGGTATCTAACTAGGTTTTTCCATTGGAACTCCCTCCATGACAGAGAGTTTGTGGTCTTCCACTGTCTTTCAGTTATCATTTCCCATTCCTCCCGTTCCAGATTGAATTTCCCCTCCCCTTCCCATTTTTCTTTTAGATACAAGGTATTTCCCCCCCTCAGCACTTGAATACCCCTTGATAGAGAAAATTTACATCACATTAGCCTTTATTTGGACAATCACTAGTTATTAATATATTCATATACATTTCCATTTTAGTTACAAATAGTTATGACACAGACATATTTCATAGTTAGATGACCTGTGTACATACACAGATAGACATCATATTTGGATAACCTGTGTACATACACAGACAAACGTATTTAGATAACTTGTACCATACATTTGCAGCTCCTCTCGATCGCACACTGCCCTGTACTGTGTCCTGTCACCTTGCCACGGTGCTCTGTTTGCAGGGCCAGAATAACAGATAGGTTGAGTCTACAGAATGGCCTTCCAGTGTGCGTCAAGACATGTAATCTGATGTGCGTCAAGACATGTTATCTGATGTGTGTCCTATAAGTGTCTTTGACTTTCTGTTCAATGTATGTAAGCCTGTGTATCCATTCGTGAATATGCAAGAGTGCATCTCTTGGCCAAGAGTGCATCTCTTGCTCTTGGCCAAGATCTATGTCAAATACATCATATCAGACGACTTCTTCTGACTCCTGGCTCCATCATTTCATTTCAACTGGTTTCCTTCAAGTGGTTCACTGTTTACCTTTTGGCTGTGGAATTTCATTCTCTATCAACTGGCGTCACGAACAGGATATCTACAAACAGTTCGGTAAGTTGAATTAAATTTTATAATTCCTTACCTAACTGTTTGTCTGATATAAAAGAACCTAAGTTAGTTGTTGTGGGTTTTCTTGAGACTGAAGGGGAACGCCCTGGGTAATTGGCAAGGCCAACACCATGCAAATAATAGATCTCCTCAGAATTACTAAAAACTCACTCGGCGGGGTGTAGATTGGCATAGCCGACACACTGTCTTTTATTGCGCACTGGCCAGATCGGCCAGAGATACAAGCACCGAGTGAGCCTGCAAGTGTTCTTTCACAGGTTGACATAATTGTAGTAGGCGGAAAAAGCCACACATTATTGGGGAAACCAACATATTCTTTCACAGGTTGACATAATCCATCATTTCATTTCAACTGGTTTCCTTCAAGTGGTTCACTGTTTACCTTTTGGCTGTGGAATTTCATTCTCTATCACCCCTATATAGTTTTGATAATCTATTTTCACTATAATTCCATGCCATCCATAAGTAACACAATCTAAGCTAGTGTAGAAGTGAGTAACTAGGCTAATAATAACCATAACAGCACAAATAATTGACAAAAATCTCGAAATAAATATACAGTATTTACTTTGAGAAATGAAATAATGAGAAAAGGAACAATTATTGATGGTTAAAACTGAATAATGACATCACAACAGTTTAATCCTAATGCTAATTTAAAATTAGATATTCCTCTAAATCTGTCTTCAAACTGCAAAAGAGAACGGAAAAAAAGCCCAGATTTTCGAAGGTCGCCGCCGAAGCTACCTCCCCTGTTTCCAAGCTCACCAGCTGCCACTGGTGTGCAGCCAGTGAGGTATGTTTATCTATGCTGTGTTTATGTTTTGTTATGCCTATTGGTTTACAGTTTTTTGTGTGAGAAAGTGTTTTTATTCTGTACAATGATTTGCTTGAACAGTTCGACGTTGGATTTGGGGATGGTGGAGAGCAGCTTAAGTACTTGGTACGGTGGCGCAGTCGGTAGCGCTGTCGCCTCACAGCTAGAAGGTCCTGAGTTCGATTCTCGCCTGGGACGCTGTGGGCGCTGGAGTTGTGACCCCCCCCCCCCCCCCATATCTTCAGTGCCTACTCTCGTCGAAAGGGCCTTTCTGTGTGGAGTTTGCATGTTCTCCCGGTACCCCCCAGGGGGTTCCTCCGTACATAACCCCCCCACTAAAAACATGCAGAAGATCGTCATCCGACCAGTGATGACAACATCTGAAGTTGGTCCAATGATGGTCCAATGATGGTCCCCGGGCGCTGGAAAGAAAAAGCGACCACTGCTCCTGGCCTGCCCCCTGGAGGAAAGGACAAGCCTGGATGGGTCAAATGCAGAGGACATATTTCACCGGCCACCGTCAGCATGAGTGTGTGTTGTGGCCGCATGCATGTGTTGTAGTGTTCGTGTGACAATAAAGACGGGCTTCCGTCTGAAATCGTGAAATCGTGAAATCGTAATAAATCCATCTGTAACAGAAGAACCGTGGTCTCTTACTGGAGGGAGTGATAGGGATCTTAGATGTTCAAATGATGATATTTGCTGGTTAACAGTCTGGAACAACTTGGACAATACTCCAAAAAATCAAAATCACAAACTGATACACTTTAAGTTTCTGCATCGGATGTACCTCACTCCCAGGAAGCTCCATTTGATGAAGCTTATACCTTCTCCTAACTGTGAGCTCTGTCCTAATGGGGACATGCATGGGGACTTTTTTGCACATGTATTGGAACTGTCCAATCGTAGTGCGATTCTGGAGAATGGTAGCTATAACTTTATCTGACTTTCTTGATGTTGAAGTACCATATTGCCTGGCGTATGACTCCATGATGTGACGCTCCTCTTGCTATGAGAGAGGGGGGCATCAGTGCTGTATGAGATAGAAAATCCCCCCTATGGGGATTTGCTTCAACAGGAGTCATGACATTGGTGGTGATCTGGGGAGGGGGTGGGGTGAAGCTTTTGCTCTGGAGATGCTGGATTTTTGCGGGATACTGGCACAAGGTGAGTGATCACTGCACAAGTGTGATTTAAGCTGTGGTGATGGGGGCTTTATATAGTACCAGGAGAAGGGTATTTGTGATGTCATAACTGACGCCATTCGGGCAACTGACGTCACCTTGTAAAGGTGACGTCGTAGAGATGGTGACGTCAGTGATGGTGACGTCATTTAGTGACGTCATTTGGGCCGAGGGGTATGACAGCATGGGTGCTCTACCTATGCCTTTTAGTCTTCCATGATTGAAATTCAGTCCAAGGGCCCGTTCCATTACCCATACTTCCATACTATTTAGTAGGCAAAAAAATAATTAGTATGTCCCAATACATAGTATGTCAGATGCAGTATGCCAAGAGTACCAGGATGTTGTACTACATCAGCTCGTATTTCGCAGTATGGATCGATGCATGCTGCGCCAGCCAATCTGCCCCACAATCCTTTGCGCAGCGGAAGTTACGTCGCACTGACTGAGCTGCGTGTACAATCCACGCCCACCTCCATGACGCCGACACGGAAGACAACAGAACACTCGTGCAGACGCTCACAGCAGAACGCTCACAGCAGACGCAGCAACAAAAGCAAAACAAAACTAAAACATGACAGACAGCAGTCCGTTCAAGTGTAAGTAGGCTACTATTTTACATATTTACTGCTCGTGTGTATGACTAATACATTAATATACTATTGTTGCACGAAGCTAAGATGATAAAATGTATGACTGTTAGACATACCAATTCACCTCATTAACACATTCACTGCCAGCCTTTTTTTTTTACTGTAGGTAGGTTCTGCCAGAGGTTTTCTTTTAGGATTCTGGCTCATTTTACAAGAGCCGAGGATTCTTTTCTGCTTGGAGTTTGTGAACACAAAGTTCACAAAAGTACTAATAGAATGTGTGCTTTCTCTGTCTAAAAGAGTTAGTTTGTAGAGTTAGTAGTTATGTAGATATTAGCCGTTGAGTACAGCATGGTTTCAGCGTCTGAGAGTGAAAGCTGAGATAATCGCAGTTTTGTGAAATTCAATCAAACAGGCAGAACAGTCACTTTAACCATTTATTTTTGGCATCAGTGAGAGATCAGACATCTAAACAATATAGTTCTGAACGCCCTCTCCTTCAAACTCCTCCCTCCGTGGGCGTGTCTGGTGGCTTTCAGCCTGCGTTTGTCACAAGCGAGTGTTCTGCTGCTGCTGCTGCTGCTGCGAGTTTGAGCAGCCTCCCTCCCTGGCAGCGAGTGTGGATAGGGCTCACTTGTTTCTTGGGTTTGAGAGCTTTGATGAAGCTTTGTGCGATTCTAGGCTTTATGCTGCGTGTTTCAAACTGTGTTTTTCAACCAGGCTATTTTTGGAACCCCCCACCGTTGTGCGCCCGTGCAGCAGCGTGAAAGCGTTTTCGCCTACAGTATGAGAATGAGGCTCGTTCGTTTCTGGGTTTTCGGAATGCGTGCGATTCTGGCCTTTCTGCGGGTGTTTCAAAGTGTGTTTCACCCATAATCTATTATGCAAATTTGCAATCCCCCACGCCAGCACCGCTCTCCGCTCTCGGTGTGCTGCTGCTGGCGCGGCCGCTCTCGGGCGAGTCTGGTGACTGATGACTGTAAAATCGCCAAGCCATTTCCTTGAGAATGGCTTGCTCCCGCGGCTGTTTTTGGTTGGCTTTCTCTCTGTCGGGAGAGCACTGTCGCCACTTAGTTGGTCGGTAAAATAGATTATACACGTTCAATACTTCCAATATTTTTATAGGAGACGTGGGGGGCATTGATCCACGTAGCACCGTAAAAAAAAAAAAAAATTTTTTTTTGACGAGTCAACTCGTCATTGGCAGTGAACGGTTGCATTGTGTTTGACGAGTCAACTCGTCATTGGCAGTGAACGTGTTAAGTGATGATGCACTCGGATATTAAGTAATTTCGCCAGTTTGTTAAACAAGTTACTAGTCGGTCATCAACATTATCTGACTTTTCTCACTGGAAAATAATCAATTTCTAATGTTAGGGTCGGATGAACACACTGAGCTCCTCATAAAGTGGAGGAATGAGAACGAGGAACTCTTCACTGGCAAAGGAAATGCTGCAATGAAAGGATTCGAGTGAGTGACATTATTATGTGCTGAAATGTGATAAAAGGTGCATTTTATGCATGTAAGCCAATTATTCATGGCACACACCACTGCCTGTTACAGTTCAGTTAATCAGTATCACTCAGCCTGACTCATACTGCTATAATACTACTGTACATAATACTGCTTTATACCTCATACTTTCTGCTACTTCTTTTTATATCACATACTTTATATACATATGTTTAACAGCTAATTCATATAATTCATACTCCGTTTTGTTCACTGTTTAGATGCTACATCCTACACTTCTCACTGTCTTTTCAGTCTCCCAGCAAAATAATGTCACACAAGTATAATCGGAGTGACAATATACATCTTTAATCTTGTTGGGTTCCTCTTAGGATGTTTGTAGTTAACAACAGCCTCCAGGAGAAGGTCCAGCCTGGCTTGAGGAAAGTGAACTATCCTTTTCAGGAGCCCAACCACTGCCCAGGTGACTCTGTGGACCATCCTATGGACCGTCGTTTTGGGGATGTCAAAAGCCGTTGACACGACCCTATATGATGCTGCATGGGCAAGCCAGAAGAGGAAGGTGAGGACGTGGATGTCTTTCACCCAACCCTGGGTCAGCCTCAAGGGTCAGAGCAGCTGTGAGTGCAGCGATGGACTCCCTGCTCATGCGGAGGGCACGGCGGAGGTCAGACTCCCCATCCAGGAACAGCCGCAGGATGGGCACGTTGGGGTTGGGGTTGGCGTATGTTGTGTGTATGTTCTGTTAAATAAATGAATCCAATATTCTGCATAAGCCTAATTTGAATTCCTGTAAAATCCCATTCTGCCTGTTTTATATTGTTACAACTAATCTCAATTATGCCAACACTGATAATGATGGTGATACAGCTACACTTCCTTTCATACATGGTTTATTTAATTTGAGATACTTGCACTACATATTAGGGCTGCAATGATCTGATTATATACTGTCACATATACAGTTTTTGCAAGAATATGGTTACAACATTCAATTTTATTATGATTGCAAAGAGTATAAGTAGCTTACTGATTCAATGTTAGGGTTCAACTATGACTACAATATAGAAGATTCTGCCAGTATAGGCAGTGGTGTAAGTGTGGTATATACCTAATGAATGAATATGAATAAATATGAATACACCATGGGCCAGGTATGAGCAGTATACTGCCCTCCAAATCAAAACCGCAGTAACTACAATTTTGGTCAAAATTGAGTTATTATTTAAATTGAACTTTTAGATATCTGTTTTATCATGTGACAAATTTTCTAAGTTCAGTCTTGCTCTATATTTGAGAAAACAGAGTATAAAAGTTGCAGTAACTACGAAATCCAACCAAAAACCAGACAAAACTGCAGTAACTACACTTACTGCACTTTGATTTGCTTTCACAGAGCTTCAGCTGGACTTAAACAGAGATAAACGCAGTAACTACACTTTGAGGTGTAGTTACTGCGGTTCAGACTGGTTTTTGGTTGGATTTTGTAGTTACTGCAATTTTCCCGCTCTTTCCATAACAAAGCCCAACATATCAATCACTCATAATGGCACAATCTGTTTAGTTAATCCAGTCAATTCCCAATATGAGAGCGCACTGACAGCTGTCCAAATTGTTAATGAATGAGTCTTCAGTGTCTTTAAAATTGTAAATGCTGTATTCCTAGCTAATAATCCATAAGAGATCGTCCACTCCACTGGGAAGTGTTAATCTGGCTGTAGATAGTGATAATTGTTTGGTATCACTACCTAGCTCATCAGGACAATCTTTTTCATTGCTGCATAAATTATCAGCATTCAGACTCAGTCTGTAATTAATTTTATTCAAAATAATTGTAATATGCTATGTAATATACTGTATATGTTCTTGTATGAATTATCAATCTGAAAAGCTAATCTGATTTGTAAAGAAAACCTGTTCTAAATTAAGATAATAAAACAACTGTGCTCATTAATTAATTGTGTCAGAATGATGACCAAAAAGCAACACCAGTGGTGAAGATTACATCAACTGACTTCAGGATTCCCTGAATGTATCTGTTACTCATCCATTTAAATGTTTTAAACATGTAAACAATAAATCAATTAAATACAGATATGATGTGGTATCGAAATCAAAACCGATTACAATTGTCTCATGAAAAACAAGACAGGAGAAGCACATTAGATTGTAGTTACTGCGCTTTTCCCTTGTACTACCTACACATCTGTTTAAGGTAATACACAGACAGAGTGCCGTATCTGCATTTCTGGGGTCATAGGTCAAGTAATTGATAATTGTTTTGCCCCCAAAAAATACTTTAACATATACATATTTAATAAGCGCATTGCCACTTTTCAACCTATATCTAATTTGGCTGGACAGTCAAAAAACTTTAAAGCCATTTTTCTCAGTTTCAGTGTTGGCGTAGTTACTGCGGTCATGATTTGTAGGGCAGTATACACTAGTGAATCTATAAATATAGTAAAAGTAAAATATAATGTAGTTAAGAATGTGCAAGTATGTTACACTACAAATAAAAGTAATGTGAATATAAGGCTACATCTCCACTAAGCCGTTTTCAAAGACCCCGTAGTTGAAGCCTTCCCAGTCTACACTAGAGCAGGACTCCGAGCAGTCTCCGTCCATATTAGCTCATGCGAGACGCCCGCAATACGATGGTTCACATACACTGTGCATGCGCACGCCTCTATGTTTAATACTGGAGTCCACAACGAGAGGGCAGCAACTACGCCTACATTCAAGTCGAAGAAAAGAAGAAGAAGCAGCAGCAAACAGTCAGATCATCGACATATAATAAAGATTCATATTCATCTGTGGCCTGGACACATTTACGTCCGTGATACTGGGCGAAATGGTCTGTGCGGTTCTGTGGTGATTAGCTCATGTCTTTTTTAGCATTATGATTTAATTCATTATGGAAGATAAATGTTGGTTTAACAGATGCAAATGATTTCTTACCTCCATGTAAAGTGACGCTATGGGGAGACCATTTGGGCTCTATAACGTTATGTAACGTGACGATCATATTTCAATAAATATAGTTTTTGCATATTTGTTTAATGCTCTTCTGTATTGGATATTAAGCTGATACACACTCTTGAGGTAATTCCACCAAGCTCAGTTAAGAATATGGCAAGCTAATGTGTCATTGGAAAACATTTAGGCCTATCGATAGTGTAAAACTTAACACAATCAAATGTGTACCGTAAATTCCGGACTATAAGGCGCACCGGTGTATAAGCCGCACCTTCAAAGTTGACTATTTTTTTCTTATATAAGCCGCACCGGACTATAAGCCGCGGGTGTTTTAATGGTATTTTTTTTTTTTTTTTTTTTTGTGTTTTAATGTTTAATTACCATATGTAATGCTCCCATTTATTAACATTTCAACAAAACAACATAACACAACACCACCTGTGTTGTTATTTACAGTGCACACAGTGTCATACAGTGTCATACAGTGTCATACAGTGTGGTGAAAAGAGGGCAAGAGAGGAAATTAAAACAGAAGTGGATTTATAGTTAGAAAGAGTGCTAAAAAAGAGAGATTTTTTTTTTTTTTTTTTTTTTTTTTTTGGAAAAAATCCATAGATAAGCCGCACCGTTATATAAGCCGCAGGGGGCAAAAAAGCCCAAAAAACGGGAAAAAAGGTGTGGCTTATAGTCCGGAATTTACGGTAGTCACTTTTTCACAGAAATAGCCTACTGTAGGCTACAGTCCAGGCCACCATGGTATGGGAAAATAAACCGTTGTTTTAATTATATTGAAATATATGTTATGGTGTAGTCTATGTAATGTATGCCGAATTGAAACAGATATCATATAATGCATTGATTTGAAGCAGGCTGCTGGTCGGTTGTTTCGGCCGTCGTCATGTCGTCTGGTCCAATCTTCGGTTGTTGTGCCTCGTTCCTGGTCCAATCTTCGGTTTGTGTCATAGTTCGTGTTCACTCGACATCAACAATCTTTATTATATCACATCTGATCATTTTATCCAACCTGCCTCTGACAACTATGGGCTCCTTCTGCGATCATATTTTGATATATTCAGGTACTACCTACCTAGTAGCCTACATGATTTACCGAAGTACATAGCACAATAACAACAAGGCTATTTGTTGGCAATGTTTATTGACAAAAGCATTAAAACAAGCAAATAACAATATAATTCTCCGGTCACTGGCAGATAGATGCGTACAAATAGTTCAAAACAAATCTCTCAAAGTCTCAAAACTGTTGGCATTTGACTTATGTTAGCCTATATCTTATGTTGAAACAATTGATTATCAGCAGTATTAACCAGCACAGTAGCCTAACAGGTTAACGTTATAATCTCAGGAGAGATTGAGTAGGCTAAATAAATCATACACTTGAGAATTACCGTTAATGTTACAGCATTTAATAATGTTAATTTTCCACAAATCCTTTGATCCTCTGTTGTGTCCCCATGACTCGACGATCATCATTCCTTTGAATAAACAAACACGTGTTATTAATGAATGGGCGTTTGTTTACCCAACACAATGCTGTGCAGCATGCAATAACGTTTTTTAAAACATTAACACATAACTTCTGCTACTCGAATGTTAGTCCTCATGTAATATTTGACAAATGGACATGTTAAATGTCATGCTTGCAATTACGTTAGCTAAAGATTACCTCAATTTTGTGGAAGATAACTTCAAGTCGCAGGCGGCCGGAGCAGGCTGGTGACGTGAGGTCTGGAGATAATATCCACAAACTACTTGCTTTTTCTTTATGCTAAAAAGTTACCCGGTCATTCTGTTTTGCGGGCAGTAGGCTACAGTAGTGTAACAGCTAGCTGTAGCAACCATGGTAGCAACAGCAATTCTCTCAACTACTGTAACCGTACAGTGCGTCGCCACAAAAAGTGCGTAGCCACAAAAAGTGCGTCACCAGCGCGACACACTTTCTTCTTCTCTTGTTTATAGGCGGGTCGCCGACAGCTTCAAGCTGCTTACCGCCACCTGCTGTACAAGTAGGTTACTTGCATCGTTTCAAAAATATCTATCCCCACTCGCTTTCGAAAACGGAGTTTGATGACAAAGACGGGCTCAGCCCGTCTTCGTTTTTAAAACGGCTTTAACACTCCAAACAATAGAGGTAGTGTGGACAATAGGTGCAAACGAAGTGCAATACGGCCTAGTGTAGACATTAGGGCTGTCACTTTTCATTCGAAATTCGAATGCAACTTCGAATGTGGGGGGAGGGGTTCGTTTTCGAAATGTAATTTGAATGTTCGAATTTTATTTTATTTTTTTATTATTAATTTTTTTTTTTTTTTTTTTTAATGAACCAAAATTAACCACTGCTGCTTGCTGGTAATGTTAATCCCATGTCAGAAAAAGTCTCCAGATTTGTCGTGTTAGTCTCTTCTGAGAAAGATTGTCTCCAGGGTCTGAAAAGTTGTCTCGAGTTGGATGCAGCCAAGTTTGTGAGGCAGTGTTGTGACTGTGAGCGTCCAAGCTAACACGTCGGGCTGATGCCCGGTGGCCTGCAGTGGGTTGCACCAGCTGTGCGTAAGTTGAAACGTAAGCTAGTTTGAACGTAAAGTCTCACTAAGTCCGAGTTTACGCACTACTAAAAATATTTGGGTTGCACCAAGTGAAATAGTTACAACGTAGGCATAAGTTAGAACTTAAAATTTACACCTACGTCTTACTAGGTGTAAAGTCCTCCGTAAAATAGCAGTCGGCACGGATTGCAACTTGGCACCGTGGCGCATCGTTGTTTTGCGTCCGCAACGCGCTCTCCGTGATAAATTACACCCTTTGATATTTATGACTCACGCTTTTGTTTCCCACAAGCTGCAGCACTGCATACAAATTAAAATAACCGCAACAATTTAGTGAGGCAGGATGGTGGTATAGCCTACAATACTGATGAAGAGCTCACAGATAAACGTTAACAGTAATATGAACCTAAACGAACGTTACTCAATAACGTTCTCATTTGATTAGTGTTGATGAAATATGAAAGCACTAATTTGCGGTGGGCAACATGTCCTGTTTTCACTCCACTTAAACAACCGTAAATAAACACCGTTTCCACCGTGCTTTTCACTGATTGGTCACAGATACTGTACACGTCATTGTCTGCGACACTATTTTGGTTAGTATGGACTTTAGGGTCTACTAGTGTCCTCTAGTAAGAGAGTGGCGTCAGCGGAGGACCAAAATGCAAGAATCATTAGCCAATGAACAGCCAGGAATGGGTCTCGCGCTACTTTTGCATGTTAAAATAAAGCAGATAATGTACAATTTGATTAATTTCAAGGGATGAAAAACCCTTTCAAAGTACAACACTGTCTATTTTGATGCAACTCGACAGTGCTGCTTTTTTTACTGAAGAGTTCCACTTTCTACTTCCTGGAAAAAAACTGGTCCATTGGAGTGAATGGAGATGTCAGAACTCTTCTATTATACGGCTCTGGGGTCTACTAGTTAAGATGTACCTTACGTCTCCGTGGTGCAACCAAACAAAGACACAACTTTAGTGTCAAACTAACTAGTTTGAACGTAGCAGTTAGTGTGGACTTTACACCCTAACTTAAGACAGAACTTACGTTCAGCTGGTGCAACAGGCTGCTGGACTGGAATTTTTTTTTTTTTTTTTTTTTTTAATTAACCAAAAAACTTCGAATATATTCGAACGAATTTCGGGCAATTAAAGTTCGTTCGAATTTTATTTTGGGGAAAAAGTGACAGCCCTAGTAGACATGGCCTAAGGCTGCTTCACGTGCAGACAGAATAGCCTACAGTGACAGCAGCTGCTGAGCTGTAAATATATTTAACAGCAAACATCTGCCAGCAACAGAGAGCTATGTGTGAAGGGGGCCAATATGCCTACTGGCAGGGCCGATTTTACCAACGGGCTTACCCGGGCTGAAGCCCGGGGCCCGGGACATCAAAAAAATCATTTTTTGCGAAGACCCTGGACATCAAGGGTCCCCAAAAAAAAAATGTAATTGGAAAGTCATTGGAAAGTGACATTGTTAGAACATTGGACTTCACCACTCTAGTCAAACGCTTTGCCACGGCAAAAGTCAGGAAGAAGACATTTCAGGTACGAACAGACTTGAATACTGCTTGATTGATTTGTGCAATAATTGTGAGAATGTGTGTGTGCACTGTAATAATAACAGCAATAATAAATACTAAATAATAATAATAAAAGTGCTTGTTGTGACATCTCAGTGGCAATGTTTTCTTTCCAATCAGGCTGTTTATGAAAGAACATGATGGCTAAACCTACAGTTTGTGTTTGTAAGTTAGAATGCTGACAGGAGAGCAGGTGGTGACATGAAAGTTAGTGAGAAAAGGAGAAGATACTGAATAATGACATCACAACAGTATAATCCTAATGTTGATTTAAAATTAGATATTCCTTTAAATACGGCTAAAAAAGGTTAAAAAAAAACACTCACATTTTTTTCCGCCGCCGCCCAACGGGCGCCGCCGAAGCCCCCCCTTCCGCTTGAGGGGGGGCCCTGCAGAGATGAATAGCCCAGGGGCCCATGAAGTGTAAAATCGGCCCTGCCTACTGGTGACTAGTTCATACAGGCTATTATAGGCTTGTTATTGTTTACGTGAATAACTACGATAAAAACACTGACAGAAATATGCACGTTATTATACTGTTAAGAATGAGACTGCATGTAAGTATCATCACGTCAGTTTATTAGAAACAACAACGTACATTACAATATAACAGCAACAGAGCTCTCCGGAGCCTCAGACGGTTCGCACGTCTCTGGAGAGCTTGGCGAGAGGCGATGCTGCTTCTCAAATATGTATTTAGATCGCCAGGCATTTTGACAGGTTTGAGCACGAACAAACTCAAATGTGGCGCTGCGGACGTCGGAGGAAGTGAGCAAGAGGTCGGAGTTCAGGAAGCTCACGTGACGACAGATGTACAGTAGTGTCCCAATAGTATGCATTTTGCATGCATGCTGCACACTACATTCCATACTTTGTGAGGGCAGCGGCAGTACATACTACAAGAAAGAAGTACAAGTATGGGTAATGGAACGCAGCTCAAGACTACACTAAATGATACCTCTTCTTTAGATCTTTCACTTCATCAGAAGCTCACACTTTTTGTTGACAGCGACAGAAAAAATGTTGGTCCTTCGCTGGCAGCCACCTCATTCGCTCTCCCAGAATCACTGGCTACAGTCCTTATTGGATATAATATACTTGGAAATGTCAGCAGCAAAAATGCATAATGCCAAACAGTTAACTATCAATGCATGGGCTTCCCTTGCTCAGAAAGTGAAAGATCTTCTGAATACATCTACTATCATAGTGTACCTACAAGCTGATAGCTTGTAGGTACACTATTATATGAAATATTGTAGGTACACAGTCCTCACACTTTCTTACAAGTACGATGGAAACACCCGCCACCATACAACCGATCCAACCCAAAAACGACCTGACAATTTTCTGGACGAAGGAGGAAGGGCTCCTCTATTCGAATGGGATTTGGATGACGGACGCGTTGCCGGGTACCTGTTTGAGGAAGGTGAAGTGCGTCTTTATACAAGAGAGCCTGATGAGGATTTTTTCAAAGAAGTTACTCCCGACATTCGTTTTTGTGCAAAAGACTGGCGCGTGATTACAGATATAATACTGTAAGCTCTCTCCATCTCTCTCTGTCCTCGGCGCGCACCTCTCACACTCTCTGTGTGTGTGCGTGTGTGTGTGTGTGTGTGTGTGTGTGTGTGTGTGTGTGTGTGTGTGTGTGTGTGTGTGTGTGTGTGTGTGTGTGTGTAAGTGTGTGTGTGTGTGTGTGTGTGTGAGAGAGGGATCCGGAGCTAATCAGCAGGTACAGTGGTCAACAAGTTGGTTGAGTTTCTGTTTGAAGATGGAAAGTGATGTCAGGGTTGTGAAGTGGAAGGAGGTGCGGCCGAAATCAGATCTGTATCTGACTAAGCTGGGGAAGCTTGATGTGCTCACTTGACCTAGTGTTGTAAGCATTGCAGGCTATATGGAGGAGAGAGGTGAGGTAGTGTGGTGGCTTGAAGACTGGGTGGCTTGGTTCAAGCCTTAAAACTCCTTATATCCACCTTATTTCTAGCTGCCATGATGCCTGATGGGTGCTTCTCCCGCTTCCGGTGTAATAGACTGTTTTACAGTCTATGGTTTTAACTTGACAAAACAAAACGTCTATGAGGATTTTACAGCAGAGCCATTCTGCTCTACAGCCGTGTCGTTCGGGTGCTGGGATAACGTAATGCATTGTGGGTAGTCGGCTACTGTGGCTAATGCTAACGGCTAGCCTAATAGTTACTTTACATGGCAGTAAAACGCCACTGAATGACCAAATTGATTTAACTTTTAACCATTTCGAGTAACACTGTTTCCATATGGACCCGCAGCGTTGGTTAGTCGTTTATAACGTGACTATATTTATAACTTTCATAACGGACTCCAGCTTCCGGTTTATAATTCGGGTCTGCAGCCGAGTATAACAAAGGAAATGGCAAGCTGCAACAATAAGTCACGTTAAACTGGACCTTGTTCCCACAATTATTTGTTACAGTGGGGCATTCAAAAATAAGGTGGATAAGGATTTTTCAAAATGTCTATGGAGAAAATGAATTCACTTCTGGGGCAAGAAACGTCACATGACTGTTGACCTTTATTCACCAGTTCTTTATAGTATCTGTAAAGATTGCATACTTAAAGTGGAGGATACATTGGTCTTAGTCTTCCTACTTCATGAATGTATTTTATTTATTTATTTTTACATAGCAATATCACAAAGGTTTTTATTAAATTGTGTAATTCTCCTGCTTTGATGGTTCCATACTTTAATACTTTTGTATATCGGAAATACTTGAACAAATCTCTGAAATGTGATCATGAAAATGGTCTTTATTTTAATCATAACAAATAGACCTAAACTATAGGCTACAGCTCAATTCATACAAAATGCAAACATGTTTAATCAATCAATCTTTATTAGCAGACACAAGGTCCAATAAAAACACACAGTAAAAAAACAACAACACAACAACATCAAACAATTAAACAATTCACATCAGCACATCAAAGATACTACAATAAGAGCCTGTACCAATGAGCCCAAGTGCTGGAGTGATACTTAATTGCACTAAGACTGGGCTGAGTCAGAAGCAAGATTAATAATACTACATACAGTATTTACAAGAGAGCAGAATGAGTAAAGCAATTTAGAGGAAATGAGAAAAGATTAAGAATCCAAGATGCAGGGCTTCCTGTCCGGATGCTGGTGAACAAGCTGTTGGGGAACTGCCCCCTAGTCCGACCCCTCACAAGTCCCACACCTCACGAGTCCGACACCTCACGAGTCCGAAAAATGGCCCATTGGACAGACATCTCATTAGTCCGACAGCTCGTTAGCCCAACAACGAAAATCTCACTAATCCGACAGTTCGTTAATCCGAAAATAATGTGCTCTGACTGCAGCGCAAACGGCACATTTCTCCGCTGGTTTTCTCTCCTTCTTTCTCTCTCACCCCCTCTCTCTCCCTCCCCCCTCTCTCTCATGAACATAATGTGGTAAACCATTAAAGCCACAAAAGCTGCAATACCAGGTGAACTTTGACCTGACAGGTAGCCTACTTTTTGACGCTGTGATGTGCAGCTAACTTTCCAAACACACACGCATAGCCATACACACTCTGTCATACCAACACACACACACACACACACACACACACACACACACACACACACACACACACACACACACACACACTTTAATTTATTTATTAGGATTTTCGATTATTGTTTATTGTTTATTGTTTATTGTTTATTGAATGGGTCCCCATTAGCTGATGCCGGGGCAACAGCTAGTCTTCCTGGGGTCCATATAAAAGCATACAATATAAAAACATGAAAAATACATAATTACCAAACCTATTACAATATAAATAAGTACATCATAGAGTTAAGATGATGGTAACTCCGGTCATATACAATAAATACATCATATTCAACATATTATTAAAAACCTGTCATGTGGTCAGCTGATGCCAGGGCAACAGCTAGTCTTCCTGGGGTCCATGTTAAAGCATACAATATAAAAACATGAAAAATACATAATTACCAAACCTATTACAATATAAATAAATAAATAAATTAAAGACATAATCACATCAAAATCCAAATATATCTCAGAGTCAGAATGCAATGAAAAGAAGAACATGACCACAACGTAAGCACACCGGCAAACTACAAAACACTTA
Organism: Poromitra crassiceps; assembly: GCF_964638095.1. Taxonomy (NCBI): domain Eukaryota; kingdom Metazoa; phylum Chordata; class Actinopteri; order Beryciformes; family Melamphaidae; genus Poromitra; species Poromitra crassiceps. The sequence goes on along the minus strand of NC_139640.1, from coordinate 15,968,029 downwards.
TGGATAGAGGTGACAGTGTCTTTTCAAAATATGGTAGCTGCCTATGATGGCGGACACAGGGGGTCCACGCGTTAGTACGACACCCCATAGGTCAGACATAAGGCATTACATAGGCATAACTCCGACCACCCGCTAATCCGACCATTGATGTCTACGGCGAGTTTTATCATTGTAGTCTCATAATGTCGACCCTCCATTAATCCGACCATTTTAACGCCATTATTCCGACTGTCGGATTTCATACCCAGTAGTTCGACCTCGCGTAAATCCGCCTATATACAGCACTTCCAACAGAAGCAGTCTGTGCATTTCTCTGTGCGCTCTGGCTCGGCCGATTCACTCCAATTTGGGGTTCCAGCAGTGACCAAAGCGCTCCGCCCCCACCTCACCTCTCTCTCTCTCTTTCCTCATTTTCATGCCCGTCTCGCCAAACAAATGAATCTCACGGCAGTTAGCATGCGTGTAAACAAGGCGACTCTATTGTCTGTACGGGGTCATCCCTATGTTCCCCGGGTCCTATGTTCCCCGGGTCCTATGTTGCCCGTTTTTAACACTCTCCGTAACATTTGGGGTGTCTATCCGCTATGCCGACCACCCGCAATGCCGACCTTAGGTTTAGGCGTGAGGGGTGGGAGAGGTTAGGTTTTGGGTTAGGGTCTGGGGGAGGTTAGGAAGGCTTCTATGTTCCCCGGTCCCACAAAAACTAGGAACATAGGACCCGGGGAATATAGGACCCGGGGAACATAGGTACGCTCCCGTCTGTACAAGTGAGAACACAAACACATGGGCTACCAAAATATATTCCCCTGCTCAGCTGCATCATGTCTTGATGAGATCGGCAAAAGTTTGGATAGACTGGATTGCTTCCCGCAGCAGCAATGCCTTTTTTTCCCACACTGCTCGATAGACAGGTAGGATATTAACAGCCTCTGACTGGCAGGGGCTCAAAACTACGATATAACAACTTTTTATTCATTGGTCATTCATTGTGATATAAATTAGTGACATTTTCCCCCAAATACTCATGGTTCTGTGCTGTTGGTATTTGGTAGCCTATCTGATGCCTGCAGTGCAGCGCATCAAATGAGCCGCGTCAATTAACGCGTCAATCTCTCTCTCTCTCTCTGGAGTCCCACGCAACTGTTTAATTTACTGCGGTCTGATTTTTGGGAGGTCGGATTTATGAGATTAAAATAATAGGGCGGATCTTTGGGTAGTCTAACTCTATTGAGAGGTCGGACGGAAGACTATGACCCGGACACAGAACAGAATTGAATCAGGTGTTTTGCACTTATTTTGGTCAGACCAGCTATTTGCAGTCCACACACACACATCTTGTGCACGTTTCCTAGGCTGCCAAAGATGAAGGCAATGCTTTTACAGTTATATCCAGATACACCTATCGCTTCTGCTATGGGGTAGTGTGCCAAATGCATCACGGAAGTCCAGAAACACTGTGTAGAATTTAGTTGACTCATGTTTAAAATCATCAATACCTGTTTTTAGGCAGAACACTCGAACACCCTGCTCGTTCATACCCTGGCGATTTTTTTTGCTTTCCAGATAGTATACCTGTCTCCATCAAGCACGGAAGAATGCGCTTGAGTATACATTTCATGAACAATTTGGCAGAAGAGAAATTAATCTCCACGTACTCGGATCGTCTGCTATATTGTCCTTCTTTTGGGATTCTGTGGATTAATGCCCCTTTCCAGGATGGAGGGACTTTTCCGTTAATCAGGTACACATTAAAGATATGCGTCAATGCTGCACATGTCCACTGGTTTGTGTCCTTTAAGGTTTCATAAACAACAGCGTCAGAGCCACTTGCCTTGTTGTTCTGTAGGCTACTGATCACTGGTAGGATCTCCTCCGGTGTAAAGAGGGCCGTTTCGGGCTCATAGTTCGGCAGATTTAATTCTAATATTTTCATTTTCATTTTCATTTTATTGTTTATTTAAATCAGGGACAGTTCACAGCAAATGTGCAGTGTCAGATTGTAGCTAAAAGCTAATTCGCATCCGTCGTCCCTGGACGCACGAAGGCTTGTGCGCACATAGTTCACATTAAAATCAGAAGGTCCTAAATCTATACACAATAATAAAATACAGCATAATAAAAGGTAAAAGTCATAGAATTCAATACATACACATGTACAAAAGTCAATTTAAAAGTCAATGTCATAAATACAACAGGCCATAAGGCCACCCATTCTGCCCTCAATGGCCACACGCCTGGCCCTCTCTTAAAAACTTTTTCACTGTGAATTTAAAACCTTTAAAAGAACCGCAATTTCTTACCTCTATTGGCAGGGTACCTCTAAAAACACAACAGTATAGGCTAATTAAAAGTGTGTTTTAGTCGATTGATGGATAAATCAATCAATCATGAGTGGATTCAGCACACTTTATCTGCGCAGATTGATTGAATCATTGCAGATCTATTCAGACCTTAGGTCACCACTGTAAACTTTTAGCAGGTGACCTTTGGTCGCCGCAGAATGTCGCCCCCTTAATTTTGGCTTGCATAACGCCCCTGCCCAGAGGATTGTGCATATGAACACCTGTCCTGTCAGGCATAAAATAATAATGAATAATTTAATAATAGCCTACCGGACATTTAGAGGAAGACACTGCAACCAGTCTGATTGTCTGATTGAATCAGACAATCTGATTGTCCTGATTTTCTGATTTAATCAGGCAATCTTATCACAAAGAAGAAGACTGGCTCCATGTATGTTTTTCTGTTGCACTCAGACTGAATTGTCAGTATTTTATGGTAATCTGGAGCATGGGCAGGGGGTGTGTCTGGCAGGCAGACTGATGCAGGGGTATTTAAGCAAAACCTGAGCCTGGCTGGCCACATTGTAGCCTGGGTTAGTTCGAAAAGAGGAGTCATGTTTAAACACACTACAACTGTTTGATCACTTTCAGTTTTCACTCTTTCACACAGTTTGAGAGAGATAGGAAGAGGCGTAAACAGCTGGACACTACACTACAGCATAGCACTGCCAGGTACCGGTAGATTAGACAGAAATGGCTGTCAAATGTCCCTGGAGTACGCTGTTGCTTTTGGGGGGTCTGCTGTCATTTCTTTCAGACATAGCGCTGGATGTATGGGCAGTTGTGACTTTCTACCAGGAGGAGGCTTACATCAGCCTGGGTCTACTGCTGGCCTTTCTGCTGGGCTCCTCGGTTCTGGTTAACATCTGGAGCTGGCTGATGTACCACTATCATGGCTATAAGGCAAGGACCAAAGTGGAGGAGTGCCTGAACCCAATCTCATCCACGATCCTGCATGTGCTGCAGCTGGGACTCTTCCTCAGGTTGTAAAAACTTTGTTTCTATTGATCACACTCTGAGTAGTATGGGTGGACAACTAAACATCTAAGAGTGTGCCCATTGATCCCATTCTGAGTAGTATGGGTGAGCAGCTAGACCTGTAAGAGTGTGTCTAAAGACATTTTTAAACTTGCAGTGAATTCCTGACACTACTCGGTCGGCCTGCGTGTTTAACACTTGTCCGATATGAGTGCGCTCAACTAGACCCACCCCAGCAGAAGTCTCATGCCCATTGAAATTTAGGGGGCAGTTTCCTCCTCAGATTTTTTGGGGGGAAAGAATGGGGGGGGGAGCAAAATGCATGGCGGTCAGTAGTAGAGCATCAATTCCCTTTTCAAACACAGGAAAATGAAATGCTGTCAGTTATTACATAGTTTGCATAGCAAGTTAGTTGGCTACTTGTACCTACCATGCAGCTAAAGTTAGCATTGTAATGTTAGCCAGAGCTGTTATGGCAGTGAGCTGTTAGTTTTTACCACTAGCACCACTATCACGTTATACTGTAGTTAGTAAAACACTGAATTCCATTTGATGTCTCAGGTCAAGATGCAGTTTTTTTTAAATAATTCTGGATAAAGTCTTTTTCTGTGAAAAACATTTTGGGTGAAGCAGTGTAGAAGCTAGTGTAGAATTGAGTGACTACGCTAATAACAATAAAAGCACAATGACCAAAATCTCTAAATGAATATCCAGTAGGCTATTTACCCTAATGAGAAAATGAGAAAAATATTGATGGTTAAAACTGAAAAATGACATCACAACGGTCGAATCCTAATGTTAATTTAAAATGAGATATCCCTCTAAATCTGGCTTCAAATGGCCAACATTTTAGAAATAGCTAAATGGACCGATTGATTGAGTCATGGCCCAATCCCAATTCCTATCTTAACCCTCAATCTTAACCCTCAGTCTCAAAAATGCGCACTCCCGCGAAGTGCTAGTGCTGTCCCGATTCTCACTTTGTTAAGTTAAGGGTCGAGTTTGAGGGCTCTACGGCCCTCAGTTTTGAGATTTTCCACGACCACACTTGGCGGTGAGTGCGATCCCAGAATCCCTTGCGTGTCATCAGCTAGATCCATTCAGATGGAAGATGGCGGCGAAAGGAGGAAAAAAGTAGCCCTACAAAGTTAAGTATTTCCTTGTTAATAGAGATGTAAAAATTACGATAACCATTGTATTAGCTTAGTTTAATGTCATTTTATGGATTTCCGTTTTGGAATCCTAACAACAAATGTTGTTGCTAACGAGTGGGGGCTAGAATGACCGTGCTTTCCGACGTGAGGGCTGGCTTGACTGCAGTTAAACACTGCAGTCAAGCCAGCCCTCACGTCGGAAAGCACGGTCATTCTAGCCCACACTTGTTTTGTGGTGCGTTGCATTACACGTAGGCTGTATCTTGATAAAAACAACTCAACAATGACATTACCACCGAGAATTATGGCATTTCGTAACAACGTTAACAATGTTATAATATAATAATAATAATAAGGCTTGACCAGCACGGCTACTGACTTAGCAACAACAAATGTGTTAGGCTCCAAAACGGAAATCCATAAAATGACATTTAAACTAAGATAATACAATGGTTATCGTAATTTCTACATCTATATTATCAAGGAAATATTTGTAGGGGTGCTTTTTTCCTCTTCTTTTGAATTGACAGACTGGATCCGGAGCTTTGGCATATTGCTGCCCCCCACAGTCTGAAGACGTATCTGCCTTTAAGGGCTGTCCCATTTTAAAGTCGCAAGATAGCCCTTAACACTTAGTTTTGAGGGCTACTAAGATTGAGGGTTGAGCTTGAGGGTTAAGATTGAGGGTTAAGAAAATAATTGGGATTGGGCGGTAACCCTTTATCTTACAGGTACACTAGTTACATATGAACTATTTGTAATTACACATGAACACCAAATGTAATTACACAGTAATTACCAATAGTTATAAATGATGTTCATATGTAGTTACATTGTAACAGACCTGTAAAATGGGAGTGAGTCTGTTCAACTGTAGTTCATATGTAGTTACATTGTAACGGACCTGTAAAATGGAGTGAGTCTGTTCAACTGTAGTTCATATGTAGTTACATTGTAACGGACCTGTAAAATGGAGTGAGTCTGTTCAACTGTAGTTCATATGTAGTTACATGGTAACAGACCTGTAAAGTGGAGTGAGTCTATTCAACTGTAGTTAATATGTAGTTACATTGTAACGGACCTGTAAAGTGGAGTGAGTCTATTCAACTGTAGTTCATATAGTTACATGGTACCGGACCTGTAAAGTGGAGTGAGTCTATTCAACTGTAGTTCATATGTAGTTACATGGTAACGGACCTGTAAAGTGGAGTGAGTCTATTTAACTGTAGTTCATATGTAGTTACATGGCACCGGACCTGTAAAGAATCTCTGGCCTGGGACAGAGATTGCTAAAAGCCAGTGGGGGATTCGAACCACTGAACTTCAGATTGCAAAGCAGGCGGCTTAAACCACTCAGCCACGACGGCTTTCCAACTTTCTTAGTGGAGTTTGGGATAACTGTATGTCAGTCAGATGTGGTTGTCACTTCGTAGCTTTGTTATTATAAGCATAGACTTGGGGGAAAATGTTGATACTTTGTTAGTTGTAGCTTTAAAGACAGGCAATATTGATCAATCCCCCCCCCCCCCCCCCAAATAGGGGGGAGTTCCCCCCTTATGCGGATTAGGGGGTTTATAGACTTGGGGGGGGGGGGGGGGGGGGGGGGGTATAGACTTTGGGGAGAGATGATCTGGGGGTCTGGTGACCAAAGGGGTCTTTGAGGGGCTTCGACTGGGTCCCCAACAAATTGAGAAATTGGGAAATTGATGGGGAAATGACTCATTTCCAATAAGCTAACAATTAGAATGTAGAAGAATGGCTATTTTGATTATAGTTTCACTGTTACCTCTATATCTACAATAGTTTTATTAGAATTTTTGTATGGGAATTCTGGACAAAATCATACCTACAACTAAATAAAGTATCAATATTTTCCCCCAAGTCTCTGTGTATAATAACAAAGCTATGAAGTGACAGCAACTACATCTGACTGACATACAGTTATCCTCTTAAACTCCACCATGAAATTTGGAAAGCCCTTGTGGCTGAGTGGTTAAAGCCGCCTGCTTTGCAATCAGAAGTTCAGTGGTTTGAATCCACCACTGGGTTTTAGCAATCTCTGTCCCAGCCGGGAGCTTCTTTACAGGTCTGGTACCATGTAACTGACCTACAGTTGAAAAGACTCACTCCACTTTACAGGTCCGGTACCATGTAACTACATATGAACTACAGTTGAACAGACTCACTCCACTTTACAGGTCCGGTACCATGTAACTACATATGAACTACAGTTGAACGGTCTCACTCCACTTTACAGGTCTGTTACAATGTAACTACATATGAACTACAGTTGAACAGACTCACTCCATTTTACAGGTCTGTTACAATGTAACTACATATGAACGTAATTTAGAACTATTGGTAATTACTGTGTAATTACATTTGGTGTTCATGTGTAATTACAAATAGTTCATATGTAACTAGGGTACCTGTAAAATAAAGGGTTACCGATTGGGCCATTGACTCAATCATGAGTGGATTCAGCACACTTTATCTGGGCGGACTGATTGACTCATTGCAGATCTATTCAGACCTTAAGTCACCACCAAAATCTTTTACCTGGGGACCTTTGGTCGCCGCCAAATTTTTATCTCTAAATAAATAAAAGTATTTACCCTAATGAGAAAAGGAGCAAAATATTAATGGTTAAAAGCGAATAATGACATCACAACAGTCTAATCCCAATGATAATTTAAAGTTAGATACTCCTCTAATTCTGGCTTCAAATAGCCAACATTTTAGAAATAGCTAAATAGACCGATTGATAAATCAATCATGCGTGGATTCTGCACACTTTATCTGGGCAGACTGATTGAATCATTGCAGATCTATTCAGACCTTAAGTCACCACCGAAAACTTTTAGCCGGGGACCTTTGGCCGCCCTGAATGTTTATCTCTAAATCAATATACAGTATTTACCCTAATGAGAAAAGGATCAAAATCCCATTGTTAATTTAAAATGAGATACTCCTCTAAATCTGGCTTCAAATGGCCAACATTTTAGAAATACCTAAATGGACCATTGAATGGACGGATTGGTAGATAAATCAATCAATCATGAGTGGATTCAGCATTTATCTGGGCAGACTGATTGACTCATTGCAGAGCTATTCAGACCTTAGTGTCACAATTAAGAGTTTTCTGAACCCAAAAAAGCAGAACTGGAGACAGCATCAAAAATCAACAGTTTAATGAATGGAGTCTGGTATAGTGAGTGAGCAGAGGCAGTTCTGGCAGATGTCTTCTGAGCAGCAGACAGGTGGAACTTCATCCAGAGGGTACTCCACCCACGGTTTTTGTAGGTCAGGTCCATCTGCCTGTTCATGGAAACACTCTCATTTACATGAAATGTAAAGTCAACTTTCAATCAGCTGGTACATTATGATGTTGTAAATACAATAGAAAAAGATCTTGTCTGCAGGCAGGTTTTCTACTGCTTTAAAAATGTGTGCTAACAAAAAATGAAACAAGATGAGGAAAAAAGTACCAACATAAAAAAAAAGTAATCTCTACTCTGACTGTCAGAGTACAGGAGAAGTCTCGCATTAATGTTAAGCCGACAGAGCAGAACGAACGTTTGCTGAATACGGACAAGTGGTTGCCGTGTCGGACACATTTAGAGGATGGACTGTTAGCTCAACGTTACCTCAGGCAGCGGTGTAGCCTGCCCCGCTCGTCAAGCAGCATATTTGTTGCGACCAAATATCGCGCATGTGTCTTTAGAAGAGGTTAACTAATATTCCAGAGCTCTGACCTAACCAAATCTAACTGACATCACTATTGTGAACACAAAACAAAGAACTTCTGATATAATATGATGAGTGTTTTATTTAAGTGTATCACTCAATAGAAAAAATATTGGCTTTGATATAGAACCAAAAGCCTATGGCTCCTAGTCTGCAGATAAACACATTGACAAAAGCCATAGTAATTTAGACTCAGGTGTGCATAAACTATAGGTTAAGAACTTCCTTTTTTAAATACAAAAATGTGAAATTATCGCTTAGTATCAGCTGAAAAACTGAAAAACAGTCTATAAGTCCCCCCTATCTGAAGAACATAAGGGGGGAATTCCCCCCCAGTTTGCAAAGTGAATTTTAAGCCCTGCAGAGAAACCGTGCATACATGACTAACTAAAGAACAATACATGATAGAAACTTCTACTGTCATGGTCACATCGCTCAATGTATGGTATTGGTGGCTGTCAATCAAAAGTGGACATAGCTTGGGCGTCCAGGTAGTGTAGCGGTAGATTCCCTGCCTACCAACACGAGGGTCGCAGGTTCACACCCCCGTGTTACCTCCGGCTTGGTCGGGCGTCCATACAGGCATGATTGGCTGGTGTCTGCCGGTGGGAAGCTGGATTGGGGGTAGCCATGTGTCCTGGTCACTGTGGCTGCACTAGTGCCTGGTCGGGGTGAAAGGGAACTGGTGGGGATAGCGTGGTCCTTCCACATGCGACGTCCTCCCGGTGAAGCTTCCCCCCTGTCAGGTGAAAAGAAGCGGCTGGCAATTGCACATGTGACGGAGGAAGCATGGTGCTAGTCTACCGCTCTCCCAATAAGGGTAGAGGGTGGAGCAACGACCGGGGCAGCAGGGGGGGTAATTGGCCAAGTACAATTGGGGAGAAAATGGGGAAACAATCCTGAAAAAAGTGGGCAGAGCTTATGATCATTAGCGTGATGCTGGAGTCCTTATAGAAGCTTCCGGGTCAGAGGTCGCTCTCCCTATAGTTTGTTCCACTTATGTCACTGCAACATAATAAGACTGCAGGCGCTGTTCTAAAGAAGCAGAAGGGCACCTCATCTTGTCTTCAGTATACTCTTTGCAATAAAATGGAAGTACTGTATATAGCGGCCATACTGTTTCCTGTCATATCTCAGTGAAAAACATGTTAGAAGCCATATCGCTTATTGTCAACAAACCAGCCAACAGATATCAAAGCTGATGGACTTTATGGAAAGAGCGTGACTCAAACTGGTTAAAAGTGACTATCGCTGTGTTTTGAGCCTGGTGAGCACTTAAGTTAGCAAATGTAGCGGCTAACAGCTAGCTAAGAAATATTTAATTTTCAAATAGTTTAATACTCTCTATGTTTAACATTGTGTCATGGTGATTGTGGTGGGACATGAGGCATCTTAAACACCGCTTGTCAGTTGTATGCTGGTTCTGGTTGTGCTGAAGCAAAGCAGACAGACTCATTCACACTCCTTCTCTCTCTCAGGTACGCTGCTGTAATAGAGGCCTCTATACGCAGCTTCAAGTCAAACAGCACAGAGCCATCAGAGGTAAGGACATAATTTACAGGGGGGGACACAGAGACACAGGGGACATGTCCCCTGCACTTTTCCAGAAGGCAGTATATTGGAGCCCTTCACTTTCTTCCACAGTCTGAAGACTAACACTTTCAGATGTTTATTAAATGAGAATGTACCTGTCATACATCCCCTTGTGGTGGCATGAGGCGACAGCTGATCCCTTTATGAAAATCTCAGTTTTTGCCAAACACAAAACATGCAGTTTTTTTAATGTAGTATTCGTGTGTTATTTTCCCCCTATTCTATTTGAACTAGAAATCTCATGCACCATGGGTGCAGTTATGGAAATCGCCCGCTCTGCAGGCTCACAGACACAGCTCACATGCTCCGCGTCACATATGCAGCTCAGACGCTGTGCGGCCTCAGAGCCTGCTCTATTGGCATGCGTATTTGTATCCATGTGTGATGATGTTAGTTCCCATATCAGCCATTTCATTGTAGTGATACAATTTAAAAAACTTGACCTTATGAATAAATCTAATATGGCAGCCTAAGTATTATTTTTTATCCGACCCGTTGCAGGAATCTGCCACCACCCGGTCCCGTCCCCACCTCCAAACCAGGCAGCCACGCCCCACCGCTGCCCAACCCTGCCCACAGGTGAGACCAACACCCACCGCCCATCGGACAGGAGCCCCCTATAAATACGTATATGAATTCACGGGTAAAAATGAACTAAACGCGGGCGGGCAGTGCTTGGGAACAACGTTGTTAGGATGATGTCATCATTCCTACTGTGATGTCATAGTTCACTCACTGGTGATGTCATAACACAAGGTGATGTCATATTCGGGATCTATAAAGGTTCGGTTCTGCAGGTCCTCTGGAGTTGTTCATAGACTAGATTCATCTCGCGACAACACTCTGCAACAGTTCCCAACATTCGAACCTTGCAGACTCAGCTATCAAGTGCTTCAGCGTTCCTAGTTATCGAGACTTCAGTTACCAAGTTTGTCTTGGCCATCAACTATCCGCACGTAAATCCACCAGTCTCACAGCATGCCTGACAAACGTACAGTAGACTAGAGCCATGTACTGTATGTTTTTGTGTTGTGCTCAGGCTGAATTCACAGTCACTTACGGTAATCTCTGGTGCATGACGTGGGCAGTGTGTGTGCTGTTGGCGGAGGTCAGTCAGCCAGACAGAGCGAGAGGAGTAGGCTACTTTTACCCCCTGTCAAACAGTTGTTTTACGCTTTGTTTCTCTATAAGCAACATGTTTCAAGCGTGCATACTGCATTGTTTGATGCTACAGACTGCACAACATAAACGTTTATGTAAACGTAAATGTTTTATAGTGACGGGTCTGGGCGGGCACAGGTTTTATATTGACGGGTCTGTGCGGGCACAGGTTTTATATTGACGGGTCTGTGCATATTGACGGGTCTGTGCGGGCACGGGTTTTATATTGATGGGTCTGGGTGGGCACAGGTTTTATATTGACGGGTCTGTGCGGGCACAGGTTTTATATTGACGGGTCTGTGCGGGCACAGGTTTTATATTGACGGGTCTGTGCGGGCACAGGTTTTATATTGACGGGTCTGGGTGGGCACAGGTTTTATATTGACGGGTCTGGGCGGGCACAGGTTTTATATTGACGGGTCTGTGCGGGCACAGGTTTTATATTGACGGGTCTGTGCGGGCACAGGTTTTATATTGACGGGTCTGTGCGGGCACAGGTTTTATATTGACGGGTCTGGGCGGGCACAGGTTTTATATTGACGGGTCTGGGCGGGCACAGGTTTTATATTGACGGGTCTGGGTGGGCACAGGTTTTATATTGACGGGTCTGGGCGGGCACAGGTTTTATATTGATGGGTCTGTGCGGGCACAGGTTTTATATTGATGGGCACTAGACATGCCCCTGCACTGCCAACTCATAACCCCACAAGAATAAATTAATCTACGTTCTCTGAAGTGCATTTCTATTTGCTGTAAGAATGGCTACCTGTCACATGATTTTCTTAATGTAATAATAACAATAACAACAACAATAATAATACAGTAATAGCAGTAATAACAATAATTATAACAAATACACAAAAGTGTTTTAACAAATGTACAAGTCCCCTTGTACTGGCAGCTGAGAGAGAGGCAGAGAGAGAGACATAGGCACGCACACACACACCAACACACAGACACACACTGACACACACACACACACACACACACACACACACACACACACACACACACACACACACACACACACACACTCTCTTCCCCTTCCCTCTCTCTCTGAATTGAATTGAAACAGGGGAGAGAGAGACAGAAGCACCTTTCAGAGAGGCATAGGTGCTGGAAGCGGAGGGGGGGGGGGTATTTTGCCCCCCTAAATATGAGAGAGAGTGGGGGGGGGGGGAAGAGGAGAATCGGCAGCCAGCGCTCATAGAGCGAGCGAGCAACCCAATCCCCCGCGCAATATTTTTTTTTTGGATGATGGCGAAGGCTATGCGAAGGCATAACCCGCCCCTCTCTGCCTCTGATTGGCTTAGCGTCAAACTTCCATACAAACACATTCGCTTTGCTATCCTGCATTACATCTCTGTGGTCAGACCACTGAGCTAAATAAATAGGGTCAGACCATCAGACTCAGACAGACAGCAGTTACGCTTGCTAGTTCCCTGTAAATAACCCTGTTTTATATCACCCTTGATCAATTCTCTGTCTATATGCTACATACGTGCACAGCCAAGAGTAGCGGCAGCGTTATAAACCAT
>NC_139640.1:15933016-15948016 GCF_964638095.1 Poromitra crassiceps | reverse complement strand
ATATTCATTTCTCATAGTGTTATATTTGGGACAGGTGGTGAGGAAGTGCAGCTCTGTCTCCACCTCTCGCATGTCGCAGTGTGAGTCTCTGTCTCTCTCTCTTTGTCTGTCTGTTTGTCTCTGTCTGTCTGTCTGTCTGTCTCTCTGTCTGTCTGTCTGTCTGTCTGTCTGTCTCTCTCTCTCTGTCTGGCATAGGGTCCCCCCACTAAGAGCTTTTACAAGCCATGATCACTAGTGTATCATTATTGTATTATTAGAGCACCGGTGGTGAAGTGGTGAAGCATCTATTGCTTTCCAAAGGATTCTTCTTCTTCTCTGAGTTCGAGCACATTTTTGAAGAGCTAAACATGTTCAGAAAGTTGCAAAACTTTGCACATGTCTCAGAAGTGGTGAAAGATGTCATATTTCAAGGGTCTTGGGCATGGGCGTGTCAAAATGGCTCCATAGTGCCCCCTACAGAAATTAAACGGAATAGCCCTCGCGCTGCGTTTCACCAACAGCTACGAAATTCGCAGGGCACATGTATCATGTCCAGACTGACAGAAAAGTATCTTGTTGCCATGACCGACACCGAACAGGAAGTCAGCCATTTTGAATTTACTGTGCAATATTTTGGACGTTTCAGCCATTTCCAGGGGGCATACTTTAACTAACTCCTCCTACGGGGTTCATCGGATCACCCTCAAACTTGCACCGGCGTGGGCGTGGCACCATGACGAACGTTGATGTTTCGCCGTCACACAGGAAGTTGGAGGAACTCCATTGTAGATTGTCCAATCTGGGCCAAACTTCTCGTGTTTGATACGTGTCCCAGCCTGAAGACATCTATATGTCAATATCCATCTATAGTCATAGCGCCTCCTACTGGCAAACACAGAAAGTGGTTTGTAACTCGGCCCTATACATGGTCACACGTGCACCAAACTTCACGTTTGATTCAGATTCAGATTCAGATTCAGAAAACTTTATTTATCCCCAAGGGCAATTCAGTTTCTGCAGTTCATCACCGTTGCGGGTAAACACATTGTGTCTCTGTCCTAAATCACAAGATACAAAATACAGAAACATACAGAGAGAAAAACAAAACAAAAAGAGAAACTCAGTGTGATCGACCGAGGGGAAGTGCGTTTGATTCCTCGTGTCCCGCAGCACACATGATCTGAGCCGCATAGATGCATGGCGCATAAAAAGTGCAAACAAATGCAGACTGCATAGAGTGCAACATTCAAATGAAAAGAGGTAAGAGGAGAATGCGTAAAATTGCATACAAAAAAAAGTGCAAATGCTAGGATGCACAGTGTTGTTGGTTCAAGTACATACTACATACATACAGTAAGTACTGTTTCTACTTCTCTGCATTCAACAGCTGAATGTCTGAGGGAATGAAGGATTTGCAGTAAGGGTTTGTTCTGCAGCGAGGTGCTCGATAGCGCCGTCCCAACGGCAGGAGGGCAAATTTAGAGGACAGGATATGGTCAGGTTGGTCCATAACACCTTTTGCTTTCTGAACCACTCGCTTCTTCCAGAGCGCGTTCAGGTCACTCTGCTGGACTCCAATGATTTTGGAGCAGACTTTGACGATATTGTTAAGGCTGTTTCTGTCCTTCACAGACAAACCGTTAAACCAACATATGAAAGAAAAAGTTATAAGGCTCTCAATATAAGATCTGTAAACAGTGCACAGGATGGTTTTTGACACTTTAAAGGAGTTAATTTTCCTTAGTAGGTAGATTTTCTGTTGGCCTCTCTTAACAAGAGACCCTATGTTTGTGTCAAACTTAAGATGCGAGTCGAACACTGTTCCCAGGTACCTTTTAAGAATGGACAATATGGACGTCTTCACCATAAATGGAGCTAGCAACAGGGTCAACTTCCTTATTTCTAAGATCGATTACAAGCTCCTTTGTCTTTGACACATTAAGATCAAGGAAGTTTTCATCGCATCATTGAACAAAATCAGGAAGGGCACAACCGTGGTTCGACTCTGCCCCCTGGAGGAGAGACAGGAGTGCAGTGTCGTCAGAGTATTTGACTATAAGGCTGTTGTCCCTGTTTGATCTGCAGCTGTCTGTGTACAAGATAAAGAAAACAGATGAAAAGACGCTGCCCTGTGGGGAGCCTGTGTTACAAGTTAAGTTGGATGAGCATCCCAGCCTGAAGACATCTATATGACAATTTTGAGTTATAGGCAGAGAACCCCCTACTGACAACACAGAAAGCCGTTTGTAACTCGGCTGTACATGGTCACATGGGTAGTTTGCTGTAGGCTACATTGCTTTCTTTTCATATTCGTTAAACTTTTTTAAGAGTATAGTTACTCTGATTGTATACTTGTGTATTAGCTAGCTCTCCTTCTCAGAGACGCTGAGCATGTTTAAAGGTCAAATGAAGAGATGGCTGAAGTCCACTCAAACCTGTACACATAGTTAGGGGTAAAGAACTAGAATGGTTCTACTGTATTGCTATGTGGGTAGTTTGCTGTACATTTCTTTCTTTTCATATTTGTTGTTTAAATCTCTATATGTAGATGTGTAGAGTATAGTTATTCTTATTGTATACTTGTGTGTTAGCTAGATCTCTTTCTCTTGCTGCACTTGTCTTTAGAGATAAGATGTTATTTTAATCCTGTATTTGCACCTTGTTATTTTTCCCTATCAGGGCACAAGGCCTGTACCTTCTGGCAGGGGGACTAACAATGTAAATCAGTCATGTGACTGCAATTGTCGTGCATTTACATTTTGCTAAAATGTTCATTACTGTCCCCTTTTGAACAAATAAATTGAAATTGAATTGAATTGAAATTTACATTGATTGATTGATTGACTGATTGATTAATTTATTTTGATTCAATGTGTCATGGGCACATGAGGCACAATTTAATTGCTCAGTCTGTGCTAAAGGTTTTGAGTTTTGAGGATTTCATTTGAGTGATTCTGTATGTAAGTGGATGTTGTTTTTTGTGCTTTGTTGGGCTGTCCTGTGTTTATAAGAGCAACAAAATGCATTAAAAAACAGTTTGTACTTCCCAGCTCTAGTCTTATTTCATACGCTCTCTCTTCAAAAGTGTTTGATTTTCATCATAATCTGGTTTTCCATAATAATAATAATAAGTTCAGTGTTTATGCCTGTGTTGCTGTCTGTTGTAGTGTAAAACGACTAAAGGGAGAGCAGGTGCTTACATGAAAGTGAATGAGAAAAGGAGAAGATACTGAATAATGACATCACAACAGTATTCATAGCTTTCAAGGGTGTTACGTACTGCCGGGAACGCCCACCTTGGGGTCAAAAAAAAAACTTGTTCATTCCGCTGGCCGCCTCGACTAGTTTCTCACGCTGTGTTTGTTCAGCCTTTTGTACACACGTCTTTGCGGCCAACATTTCATCAAAGGTAAGCTCAAGTAACGTTACAATAATGATTAAAATACCCCATTAACGTTACTTGAGCTTACCTTTGATGAAATGTTGGCCGCAAAAACGTGTGTACTTTGATGGTAGAAAAAAAGCCATTTGCCCTCCCCAGCGACTGAATCACGTCTAATCGCACAAATCCACAACCTCCTCCTGTCTGAGTTTTCTTTCTCCGACGGGATTCTGTAAAAGCACAAGCCAGGCGTGTCTCCTCGTCGGTTAGTGCAACCGATAGCACAACAGGTATCCGGCCTTTTGGCTGAACAAACACAGCGTGAGAAACTAGTCGAGGCGGCCAGCGGAATGAACAAGTTTTTTTTTGACCGTCAGGTGGGCGTTCCCGGCAGCACGTAACGCCCCTTGAAAGCTATGAATAATCCTGATGTTAATTTAAAATTAAATATTCCTCTAAATATGGCCCTGGCGGGCAGTGCCGAGAGTCCTTTCCTTAGAGCACCCCCTACTTAAAAGTAGTTACAGGGCGGCTGCTTGCCAGCGAGACTGTGCATACTCGAACGTAACTGAGTGCATTGGTTGCGGTACACGTCCAAAACACTAGGTGGCTTGTGGTACATTGCATATGACGTTATCATGTCGTTTACCAAGAACTTTCAATCACGTCGGTGGGGGGACATTTTATTGTCCCTTTATTTCAAAACTCATTCCGGTGAGCCTGCAGAAGGCTTTGCTAGATGAGGGACAAGCACTGTTAAATGAGGAAATGGCATTTCCTCATTCCTCACAACAAGTACGTCAGCGGATATGTGCGCAGCCCAAGGCAACGGCCAATCACAGCTCTCGTGCTGGTCATGTCACGTCCGCATTGACGCCACGGAGTCACATTTTCGAGGAGATGCACGCCCCCTTCCGCCGAGCTGCGCCGATAGGACGGCCAGCTGCGGGGACCCCTCGGCGCAGTCGGCGCTGGTGATTTCACGTAAGCATAAAACCAGTTTTAGGCCACCTTGGCAGTGCCCTGCTACCAGCCTGCTACTGTCACGTGCTTTAATTAAAAGCATCAGTGGTCTCAGTTTAATGGATCCTGACCTATGCAAAGGATGTGTCATTGGCTCATTTTCAGAAAAATTGCCCTTCACGATGTCAATAGAGCAATAGTAACACAGGTGCAACCCAAACAGCACTGGAACACTTAAATGGATTGGAAGTTGGAAACCCTCATTAATGTTTTGCTTGCACCTGTGTTACTTCCTGCCTTTTAGATGCAAAATGGCTGCTGATGAAAAAGGTCAATGGAAGGATTTCTCTCCTCTTCTCTTGAGCTGCTGAATGCTGCTGGCTGAAAGAGAAGCTCAGTGGCCTCAGGTGCTGACAAATGAAGAAACACTGCCACCTGCTGGTTTTAGAGACACAGTAGAGAGTACTTCATCTGGAGTACTTGCTGATACAGAGTACTGACCTCATTGTGCTCTGATGTTCTTTCCTCTTTGCACTGTGACATGTGCTGTAAATGAACAGTGAGTTAGTGAGTTATTCTGAGTGTAATTGCTGTTAGATGTGCTGTAAATGAACACTGATGCTATTCTATTCTATTCTATTCTATTCTATTCTATTCTATTATATTCTATTCTATTCTATATATTCTATTCTCAAAGTGTTTCTGGCTGCCAGATGGGGAAGAAGAAGAATGCTACTAAGCAGTAGTTTAACCATGTGTCATGGAGGGCAGAGAGTCTGCAGGCTTTTAATGCAGCCAAACACTACAGCAGAGATTTTATTGATCAGCTCCCTCTCTGGTGGAAGATGTGCTAATCATTTAAATCACCTGCTGTATGATTGGTTAGAAAGACATATTCTGCATAGTAACAGAGGCTCCTCTGACCTGCTTTTTATTTGCTGTTTTTCCAGACACTGTTTAGATTAATGACTTGTAACTTTCATTCAGTCACTGACTCATTAGCCATGTTTGGAATGGTTCACTCACTCATTCACTCACTCACTCACTAACTCCCCATGTAGTGTTTATCATATAGTGAACTAACGATCAAACGAGTTTAGCACACTACTGTACCTCACTCTTCTTCTCCTTCTGTAAACACAACAGCATTGCATTGTGGTATACAGTATGGGATAAATTGTACATTCTGTGTTCACTAGAAATTGCTCTGCATTGTGGGTATTTTACAGTGGCCTATATAGTCATTATATATTATATATATATATTATAGTGAATCAACAGTTGAGGATTGGGACACTAGTACAAAATGGCCAACACACTATATAGTCCACTATTTCTTTAATAGGGAGCGGTTTGGAACAGGGCTCTTGAGTCAGTCATGCATGACGGTTTACACTATTTGAGTCACACTTCTGTTTACTCTTTTAAGCCATTATCGCTTATTAATGTCCCTTATTACATCTAGACCAATCACAAAGATGTAGACACACAGAAGCAGGTGAGTTCATCTGGAAGCGTTGAGACAATGTGGATTGTGTCAACATGACAGATGTCCCAAATAGTTCATACATTCAGGGGCAAATTCACAAAGAATGAATTGTGGCCGATACAGCACGCATGAATTGCGTATCATTTGCATAATTGCTAATTATGCCAACGCAAACACGCCCATAACGTTTTGCTGCTGAGTGCAATTTGCCCCGTTTTTGTATCTGACTGCAATTATCAATGTGGCAAAGTACAGTGGAATATCTGCTTATAGTGATCACGGTTATAGCAATCAATCACTTATATTGATCAAAAAGCTTCCTATACACATGCTGTTTAAATAGTGATCATACTCTGCTTACAGTGATCATTTTGGGCCTTGTCCCACCTGATAACAATGGAAAACATGTTTAAAACTACAGTATTTGTATTATTTCTTTACTTACAAACTGCCAACAATGAGCCAACGAGATACAGCAGCGATACTTGATGCATGTCTGTCTGTATATAAGGAGAGATCACGGCATCTCTGTCTGTGGAGAGACGGCGGTGTCTCTGTCTACGCGAGACCGCTGTGCTTGAAACAGCTGGAGGCCTAACTTACTGTATAGATGTTTAAAGTCAATAACATTCCTACTGTATTCATGTAATACATTATACAAATGTCAGTTAGGTGGTAATCTGCATGAGAAATGAAGAAAGAGAAAAGGATCGGTTATAATGATCAATTTGACCCGTCCCAAGGTGATCAATATAGGAGGAGTGCACTGTATAAATGTTGCCTTTGGGCTGTTTCCCTCTCCTCCTCCTTTCTTCCACTGACCAACTGAGCACCATCAAAACTCCATCTAAACTATTTGCACACATACGTTTACATACAGTAGCCTACCTTTAGAACAACAGTGATGAGACACAGAGCTCCTGGATATGAAATGTGAGATATTCTGTCTGTGGATAAAGTGAAAGAACGGCACAATATTGTGCTTCTCTGTATGTCCATGGGAAAGTACTGTAGTGCATAAAGCATGTCGCCAAAATGATGTGATGGACAGAGCTCATTATACATCTACTGAAATATTTCACATTTAGCAAATGTTATCCATACTGGTTATATTCCTATGATTTAACACTATATAACACTGTAAGGTAAGCCCTTGTTCACATAGGACGCCTAACGTAAGCAGAACTGAAGCTTGAGGCAGGCTCACGCTTAACCGTTGACACAAGAAGCCTTCTCTTTTCCTCTCAGCGCCTCGGTGCCCATTGACTTCATGCCTGGCTTGACAGATCAATGCTTGGCTTCAGCACGCGTCACGCTTGGAACAGGCGTGAATCCTGAACGATCGCTTGAGCAAGGCTTGAGCGTGGCTTCGGCGTGACGCGCACGCGGGTGGTGTGAACGGCTTCGCCTGTTAACAACTAAACAGGCGGAGCCTAAACAACTCAATGAAACTTGTGGGTTCAGCGTAGGTAGAGCTTAGGTTAAGCGTTGCTTCGGCGTCCTGTGTGAACGGGCTGTAAGATCTAGGCTGTAGAAAGGTGAGCTGAGTGTAAAAAAAACCCACATTCCCAGGATTCTCTGTATGACCATGGAGGAGCGGTGCGTAAAGCACGTCCCCAAAATGATGTGATAGACAGAGCTCATTATATCTCTGAATAAATTCTTCACATTTGAGCAAATGTTTCCATACTGGTTATTTCCTCCTATGATTTAAAGCAGCTGTGAGGAACTTTCATGTTGTGTTGGTTGTAGCGGTGCCTGTGGACAGCCCTAGGAGGAATCATGAACATGCAAAAGCAAAGACAAAAACAAGCAAAGGGGGAAGGAATCAAGAAAATAGGCCAAATGGCTAGTGAATGTTCACATGTGACCTGCCACTGTCCTGCCCCCTTGTGGAAAGTCACTACTAACGCCGAGTACAGGAGCGTTGCACATCTGTTTGGAGTTGGCCTGTCAACTGTCTGTGATTGCTTGTGTGACCAATTGGGTACTCTCAACAATACAATTGCATAGTAGCTAGTATGCAATCAACTAGTGAGACCCACAGGTTGTTCAAGCAAATGAACCAAACAGAGACGCGTGTTTCAGTATAAAAATATATAAGTTGCTTTATTTTCATTAAGATCAGTCTTATTGTTTAAAGTCAACCAGGGGGAGAGGGAGGCCCCAGACCCACCGGAGAACTGCACTCTGCTACCACCAGTACCAGGAAGTAGTCGGTGAAAATAACTTAGTGCACTGCAAACCAATTTACATGATTGATTGATTGATTGATTGATTGATTGATTGATTGATTGATTGATTTGATTCATTGTGTCATGCACTTAACAGTGCCCAGTCCACATGGGCTTACGAGACACACAAGATATATAGTTCCAGATCGTAACTGTGCACACAGGGACCTTTTTCGTCTGTCCAAATCAAACTTTACATAAGGCTCTACACAGTAACTGTCTTTTATGAGACGGTACGTTCTTAGCGTTGGTTTATACCACAAATCAACAGACCATTTATATTTATACAGAAGGAGCATATTACTCATAGTCTCCCGGATATCACACAACAACCTATTGTGAAAAATAAATGACAAGTCGTTGACAGATGGAATAAGGATTTCAGTTCAACTGCCCAGGGATGTCTATGGGCAATGTCCCAGTCAAATATCTTTTTTGTGAGTCTCTGATCAGACATCCTCACAAGTCTATTCCATAGTCAAAGCATTTGACCTTTATGCCTGATGTTTGGGGATTCCCATCCCATATCACCGCTGATGGCCAGAACTGAGCCACTGAAGCCCTCTGAGACATGCTTGTGAATTAGGGCTATACAAATAAACTTGACTTGACTTGACTGATGTACATTTGTGAACTAGATGTTCCCGGGAACCCCAAACACCAGAAGCATAATCCGACACAGGACAGACACAGGAGTTATACAGCTGTGTGCAAGTATGGAATCCCATATTACCACAATGTTTACCTTTGTTCAGTACAGATCCCAGGGCTCTGCCCGCTGATTGAGCTAGAACACTGACTCCCTCCTTAAAGGTCATATGCTCATCCAGCATCAGGCCCAGATATTTATAGGGATCTGTATA
Source organism: Poromitra crassiceps (assembly GCF_964638095.1). Taxonomy (NCBI): domain Eukaryota; kingdom Metazoa; phylum Chordata; class Actinopteri; order Beryciformes; family Melamphaidae; genus Poromitra; species Poromitra crassiceps. The sequence continues at coordinate 15,939,106 of NC_139640.1, read as the reverse complement.
TGCTAGTACTGCTGGACCAAAATTAAATACAGAATACAAAATTAAATACAGAAATACACACATTATATTAGTGATCATAAGTCCAAACCAATTAAGTGTGAATCAAACTGATAATATATCCCGCTCACACCACTGGTCTACAGACAATGATTTCCCACCGGTGCTGGGCCTGAAACCAACCCATAGTATTAAAATGGGCACAGGACAATAGAGGCTAAGAAAGAGTTATGTTGCATCAACCCAATTACAATCATATATTTCTACAAAACAGCGACTGGCAGCCTCAGCCACGACAAGGCTTTCCTGCAACACAATACAAATTATATTCAACAAAAATCATTAATTTCCTCCAGTAGCCTAGACAACTCCCCTACAAATACCACTAACAATGTTTCTTTACCTTTAATGCACTGCACCTGAACCCTCGTACAAGGCAAGCACCATACGTAACATGTCATCTGGTAGCCTTTGCCCTAAACATCACACAAGGTTAAATAATTTGTCTCCAAACAATCTAAATTATAACAGCAATATGAAAAAATGACATATACCTCAATTGGGTTCTTCTCCCCCTTCCCAATATGGCTGAAACACTTGACACTGGAGCACTGATCTGACCACCTCAAATGTGTGTACACATTAAAATCACAGAAAATGATAGACATGAAAAGCAAGTGTGTGGCTTCAAACTAGGGCTAGTCGACTAGTAAAACCACTAGTCGACGCTGTGCATAGTAGTCGACTAGTTGTCATTCTTGGTTTTCCCTGTTTTCAGAGTGCCGTTTTAATAAAAGCAGTACAGCAGATATGCCACTGGGGGGCGCTGTGGGTGTGTTGACTGCCAAAGGAGCAGAAATGAGATAGCAGAGGAAGAAGAGAGCATTAACGCTACAAACATGACAGACTCACAGTTTGGAAATAGTAGTTTACCTGAGCAGATAAAACCATCACCTGCATGATATGTAAGGCTACAACAGCAGTACCAGCACTATGCATAACCATCACTACAATATGTAAGGCTACAACAGCAGTACCAGCACTATGTATAACCATCACTACAATATGTAAGGCTACAACAGCAGTACCAGCACTATGTATAACCATCACTACAATATGTAAGGCTACAACAGCAGTACCAGCACTATGTATAACCATCACTACAATATGTAAGGCTACAACAGCAGTACCAGCACTATGTATAACCATCACTACAATATGTAAGGCTACAACAGCAGTACCAGCACTATGTATAACCATCACTACAATATGTAAGGCTACAACAGCAGTACCAGCACTATGCATAACCATCACTACAATATGTAAGCCTACAACAGCAGTACCAGCACTATGCATAACCATCACTACAATATGTAAGGCTACAACAGCAGTACCAGCACTATGCATAACCATCACTACAATATGTAAGGCTACAACAGCAGTACCAGCACTATGCATAACCATCACTACAATATGTAAGGCTACAACAGCAGTACCAGCACTATGTATAACCATCACTACAATATGTAAGGCTACAACAGCAGTACCAGCACTATGCATAACCATCACTACAATATGTAAGGCTACAACAGCAGTACCAGCACTATGCATAACCATCACTACAATATGTAAGGCTACAACAGCAGTACCAGCACTATGCATAACCATCACTACACCCGGTGCCGGGTACCACTTTGTGGAGTATCATAATGGAATAATGTTTACCACCATCATGCACTTTATTAGAGGAGGGTCTGGCTGCAACTGCATCCGCAACTGACAGGAAGTCACGTGACCTCCGCAGCGGAAGTTCTTCTTATTCGTGTTGATATTGCATTAACGTCTCTCTTTTTCTTTTACCTCCAATGCTCCAATGCCAACCGCCGAAACTCCAGTAGGTGGCGGTAATGCACATACATATGTTTGCCAACCACCATAAAACTCAAAAAAGAAGAAGAAGAAGCCAACCACCGTAAAACAAAACAGAAGAAGAAGTCAGCGACCGTCAAAATGACGCTTGCGAATGTCGGAAGAAGAGGATTTTGGTTTAGTTTGTTGGCTGCCTGAATAAATAAGTAAAGTTTTATTGATTTGTGTGTGGTGGAGGTGTTTCTTTTAACCCCCCCCCCCCCCCCCCCCATTGACTAACTGTCATGTATTCTTTATTGATGTTCTGAAATGTGAACTTTTTTAAACACTTAAAGCAGGACTAAACCCCAAAACACTTTTTTTCAGCTTTTAACCAATATGACTTTGTGGTGTGTGCAGAATTCTGGTCAAAATTTCCACATTTGAGACCAAACTGTTACCATTGTACCATTTGTATCATTTTCAGCTGCATAAGTGCCCTCTATGGGTTGAACACTGCTTTTCTTTTTTGCCCTCAAATGAATGGGAGATTTGATACGTCGTGAGTCACAATGAACCAAAGACTATGGCATTTCAAGATAGTACTCCCCCACTCCCCCTGCCCCTTTCCCAGCTCCTCACAACTCCAAGCCTATTCCCATGATGTCACAATTTTCCTACCAATATGGCGCTACAATACACAGCTCATTGGCTGTTTGTGTCACTTGACCTGTTAATCGCCTGTTAATTGATTACAATCGCCTGTTATTTTCCTACCAACTCCTATGTAACACAATACTATCAATAAACGCCACTATAATCATAAAAGGAGGGAAAATGGCATTGTGTTGCTGTAAATCATTCCCAACCTTTTTCATACTAAGGAGCCCTAATTTAGTTCACATTGGGGCAATGGACCCCCATATGATGAGATTTGGTCTCTCAGATGCAAATCAGATTTTTATGCCTCCGCCGGCGATAGCCAGGCCGGAGGCATTATTTAATTTTGTTTTATGTAGCCTACATATGATTTTGTCCAGAATTCCATATATATTAGGTTGAGAGATAAGAGAATCCTGGAATCCTCTCAAGGACCATTGGTGACCACTGGTGGTGGTCCCCTAGCCCCACATTGAGAACTACTCAACCACTTGATTGTGCCGAGAGAGAGAGAGGAGGAGGGAGGGAGGGGTGAGAATGTATGTTTGTACTGTCAGCAGCAGCAGCTCCGAGTCCGCACCAAGTGAGCCTCCCCCCACACAGCGACTTTCATCCCCGCCGTCATTTCCGCAAACAAATCTCATCGCAGTTTAGCACACATGTAAAATATAACGCTATACTACGACGTGACAACGTGACAATGCTGCTCTAAACACATCCGCTACTATAATATATTTCCCTGCATCTCATACTGAGATTAGATCGGTATTAAGTTTGGACAGACTGGAATGGATTGAGCAGCCAGGGTCTGAGGAGGAGGAGGAGGAGGGAGGGGGAGAATGTTCTGCGGCCGCGCTGCAGCTCTGCCCTGCGCTCAAGAGGAAAAAGCAGAGGTGCACTACAACTTTTGACAAGAATCACGAAAAAGGGAGAAACGAATATTAAAAAGGGATTTCATGGCGGGGTATATGACAAGTTGGACAAGGGCATAACGTGGAGAAATCTCCCATTGTGATTACATAAGCATGTTGAGAGCGGGGGGTTTGTCCTATTGTGCTGTGCTGCGATAACCAGGCTCGCATTACTAGGCTCTTTTAACGATACTTAGACACACTACATACACACAAATGGGAGTCAATGGAGTCAATTTCTAGTTCGCCACTGAATGGCCAAATTGATATCACGCTGTTTTCATAGAGGCCACCAGCGTTGGCTAGTTGTTGATATTTATAAAGATTTTGGAGCTCTCAAATAACTTATTTTCGAGGCGGTGAGCAAACTGTCATGGCGTCGATTTCCGGAAAAAAATTCCTGAGCTGAGCACAGCCAAAGAGTATAGTGACACGAGAGGAGAAGGTCATTTCTTGGTTTTTCCCATAGGTTTTTTTCAAATCAAGCATCATGCCTTTCTGCCAGAAATCTGGGGGGTTTAGTCGTGCTTTAACTGTCGTTTTTGTAGGTTTCAATTTCACCACAAAGATTCTGACAAGAGGATGCAATAGGTGTCATTGTCTGTGTGTGTGTGTGTGTGTGTGTGTGTGTGTGTGTGTGTGTGTGTGTGTGTGTGTGTGTGTGTGTGTGTGTATATATCTATATATATATATATATATATACATTTGAATTGATTTAAATAACTGTAGGCTACAGTATATAAATATAGACTACAGGCTACAGTATATAAATATAGACAGGGCTATGTAGGTGTGTGTGGGGGTCTCCATGGCAACCAATAATTCCGACTGTCATCTCTAGTTAAATATTTACTTTAATGCTATCCATAGCACATTTACCTGCTAAATTCTCAGTTTTATATATTGTATAAAGCCTTTTAAATCCATGTTCAAAACATGAAGACGAACTGCTGACGTCATGTAGGCTACTTCATTGGCAAAGTTGCATTTATGTTCGTTGTGTGTCTGTTTAACTTCAAAATGTCAATAAAGATAAAAAAAAAAGACGAACTTCCGCTGCCGAGGTGTCAGGTATATGTCAATAAAGATTTAAACTAGAACGACCGCAACGCGGACTTATGCCTCCGCCATTAGTTCATTCTTGAGTCCAAATCGCCATTTGAGGCAAATTGGAAGAAATTCCGTCAAGGCACTCCTGTGATGTTGCGTTACAGAGCTTGGAAATTGGGTCTGTGAGGTAACAGTGACCTTGAACTTTGACCACCAAAATGTAATCAGTTCATCCTTGAGTCCAAGTGGACGCTTGAGGCAAATTCGAAGAAATTCCATCAAGACATTCCTGAGATATCGCGTTAACAAGCTTGAAAATGGCATTCGAGAGGTCATAGTGACCTTCAGGTGCGGACTGCATAATCGGGCACGTCGTGCAAATGCCCGGTGGCCTGGCCTGGCCTGGCCTGCAAAAAAAAAAAAAAAAAAAATTGGTGGCCGCAGTCAGGCCACTCACTGAACAGCAGGCCAGGCGCCCCCTACTGGTTTACTAGTGGTTTTATTACTTTATTCAGGGTTAAAGTGGGTGGATCTCATTGTAAAATTGGACTCGGCCCAAATTGGGATTCAAACGGCCCAAATCTGGCTTCAAACGGCCCAAATCGAGCTTCAAATGGCCCAAATCGGGCTTCAAACGGCCCAAATTGGGCTTCAAACGGCCCAAATCTGGCTTCAAACGGCCCAAATTGGGCTTCAAACGGCCCAAATTTTTGCCCTTTGGGCGCCGGCACGCGCGTCAGCCCGTATCGGCCTGGCCTGCTTGGTATCTAATGCCCGGCCTGAATTATGATCCCAGTCCGCCCCTGGTGACCTTGAAGTTTGACCACCAAAATGTAATCAGTTCATCCTTGAGGCCAAGTTAATGTTTGAGGCAAATTTCATGAAATTCCGTCAAGGCATTCCTGAGATATGGCGTTAACAAGCATGAAAATGGCGTTGGAGAGGTCACAGTGACCTTGACTTTTGATCACCAAAATGTAATCCATTCATCCTTGCACCCAAGTCGACGTTTGAGCCAAATTGGCAGAAATTTCATCAAGCCGTTCTTGAGATATCGCTTTAACGAACTTGGGAATGGCATTCGTGAGGTCACAGTGACCTTGACCTTTGACCACGAAAATTTAATTAGTTCATCCTTGAGTCCAAGTCGATGTTTGAGGCAAATTTGATGAAACTCCGTCAAGGCATTTCTGAGATGTTGCGCTAACAAGCTTGAAAATGGTGTTCGAGAGGTCACAGTGACCTTGGCCTTTGACCTTTGACCACCAAAATCTAATCAGTTCATCCTCGAGTCCAAGTCGATGTTTGAGGCAAATTTGATGAAATTCCGTCAAGGCATTCGTGAGATATCGCGTTAACAAGCTGGAAAATGGTGTTTGAGAGGTCACAGTGACCTTGACCTTTGACCTTTGACCATCAAAATCGAATCAGTTCATCCTTGAGTCCAAGTCGATGTTTGAGACAAGTTTGATTCAATTCCGTCAAGGCATTCCTGAGATAGCGCGTTAACAAGCTTGAAAATGGTGTTCGAGAGGTCACAGTGACCTTGACCTTTGACCTTTGACCACCAAAATCTAATCAGATCATCCTTGAGTCCAAGTCAATGTTTGAGGCAAATTTGATG
>NC_139640.1:15865516-15920516 GCF_964638095.1 Poromitra crassiceps | reverse complement strand
AGTTGCTTTAAACAGTTTACACAGCAAGAAGCCAGTGTGCTCATGTGTAAAGTGTAAGCATTAAATCATGAGATGTTGTGGCGTCCCTGTGATGATCTCTGTCTGTCTTCCTCAGTTCTCAAGGCGGTCAGCTCGCTGTTATCCATCGTCAGCAGTGTAATTGAGGAGGTTAATGTTAGTCTAGCTAGCCCGCTCCGCACCTCCAACAAACTGTTTGAGCGGGCTGACGCTGGACTAGCTAGCCTGCAGTGCACCCCCCCGCCTGGCCTAAAAGAACTGGCTAATCAGCCCTCTCCATCTGTCATGAACACACTGGCCGAACAGACTCCTGGCCTAAAAGAACTGGCTAATCAGCCCTCTCCATCTGTCATGAACACACTGGCTGAACAGACTCACGCCAGAATAGCCAGCGCCCCCTGCTCCTCCCCACCCTCAACATCTCCCCCTCCTCGCCCCCCCCCATCCCAAAGACCCCCTCGCTCCAGCACCCCCTGCTCCTCCCCAACCCAAAGACCCCCTCGCTCCTCCCCACCCCCAAGACCTCCTTGTTCCGACCCCCCACCCTCAAAACCACCTCCCCCTCCCACCCGCTCACCCTTCCCTCAATCTCCCTGCCCGCCCCAAAGGGGAAAACTGAAGAAAAAAGCATTTTCTGCCCCAAAAACAAGGTCACAGAGGATCATGAAACGATCAGATGTCTAACTATCCCCACCCTGATTAGCTACAGAACAAACAAAGATTATCTCTCAGCACGTCCTGTTCCAGGACCAAGCCTAGTATCTGTTCTCCAGGGACACTCTGAAAAGCATTTACAAATTCAACCTAGCAGTGCAGCTATCAAGGCTGCACTGCTAAATATTAGGTCACTTGTAAGCAAGTCGCTTCTAATAAGCGATCTGATTACGAGTCATAAACTGGACCTCATGTTCCTCACAGAGACCTGGCTTGATCTAAACAACAGGGAATATGTTCTTAATGAGTCAGCCCCACCTAACTTTAACTACATTGACGCCCCCAGAGTCGGTAAGAAAGGGGGAGGAGTAGCTATTATTTTCTCTGATGCTTTTCAATGCAAGCAGGTATCGTTTGGCGACTTTTCATCATTTGAATATCTGGCCGCTGTTCTGAAGTGCTCTCCCTCTATTTTACTACTGATTATATACAGACCACCTAAGTACTCTAGTAGTTTTTTTGATGAATTTTCAGAACTCCTTTCTATAATCTCCATAGAACATGACTGTTTAACTATTGCAGGAGATTTTAATATTCATATTGACAACCCCAATGATAATAATGCCAAAGAATTGAATAACCTCCTTGACACTTTTGACCTGTTACAACATGTCTCTGGGCCCACTCACAATCGAGGCCATACCCTAGATTTATTTATCACCAAGGGCTTTGAGTCATCGTTTCTTTCAGCTAGTGATGTTGCTCTGTCCGACCATCTCTGTATTTTTCTTGAACTCAAGATCACCCCTATCGCTCTTACTCGGTCAAAAACCATCAAAAAGCGTTACATCAACGAGAGTACTAGCACACGGTTCATGGAGGCTTTCTCGCTGGCCCCTTCCCTCTCCTCAGCCTCTGTCAATGATCTCCTAGATAACTTCAATTCTAAAACCCTAAAGGCTATTGATGCTGTAGCCCCCATTAGATCTAAACTAATCTCCGGTAAGAAAAAAGCACCATGGAGAAACGCTCCCTCTGTAAATAACAAAAAAAGAGATTGTAGGAAAGCCGAGCGCAAATGGCGGAAAACTAAACTTCACATCGATTATGACATCTATAAAAATAGTCTTCACTCCTACAACCAGGAACTAAAAAATTCCAGAAAATTCTTCTTCTCCGACATTATCAGCAAAAACACCAATGACGCTCGCACTCTTTTTGCCACTGTTGACAGGCTGACAAACCCCCCCCCACAAATTGCCCCTGATCTTCTATCCAATGTCAAATGCAATGAATTTGCGACCTTCTTTAGGGATAAAATTATAAATATCAGACTAACTATTTCCACATCAAGAACAAATGTGGCTCCGCCGCACCCACAGAATAGGTGCTTAATTAACATGACTCAGTTCAATGTCATTGACCACAAGAAACTAGAAGAAACGATACGAGGCCTTAAATCCTCATCGTGTTGCCTAGACACCCTGCCAACAAGCTTTCTAAAAAATGTCTACAGTTGCCTGGCGACCGACATACTGAAGATAATTAATACCTCTCTTCTTACAGGCATTTTCCCAAAATCTCTAAAAACTGCAGTTGTTAAGCCCTTGCTAAAGAAGCGTAGCCTCGACCCCTCTATAATCAGCAATTACAGACCAATATCAAATCTTCCCTTTATTAGCAAAATACTCGAAAAAACTGTCTACCAACAACTCAATACCTTTCTATCCTCCAATGACCTCCTAGATCCTTTCCAATCAGGCTTCCGACCCCATCATAGCACCGAAACTGCGCTTATCAGAGTTATAAATGACATCCGAATGAACACTGATTCAGGTAAAATCTCAATCTTAGTGTTACTAGACCTCAGCGCTGCCTTTGATACGGTTGACCACGAAATTCTATTGGACAGACTGGAAAACTGGGTCGGGCTTTCCGGCACGGTCCTAGAGTGGTTCAGATCTTATCTGCAAGACAGGAACTACTTTGTCTCCATTGGCAACTACACATCTGACCAAACCAAAATGACATGTGGGGTACCCCAAGGATCAATTTTAGGTCCTGTCCTGTTTAACCTTTATATGCTCTCTCTGGGCCTAATTATGCAAAAAAACAAAATAGCTTATCATAGCTATGCAGATGACACCCAACTCTACATAGCCCTCTCATCGGATGACTATGCCCCCATAGAGTCACTGTGTCAGTGCCTTGCGCAAATTAATGATTGGATGTGCCAGAATTTTCTCCAACTTAATAAAGACAAAACAGAGATAATTGTCTTCGGCAAAAAAGAAGATAGGCTCAAAGTTACTGCTCACCTCGAATCCCTATCTCTGAAGCCAAAGGACCAGGTAAAAAATCTTGGCATTATTATTGACTCTGATCTAAATTTCAACTCCCACATCAAGCTTATAAGAAAATCTGCCTTCTATCATCTAAAAAATATAGCAAGGATTAGAGGCTATATGTCCAAACAAGATCTTGAAAAACTAATTCATGCTTTCATTTCTAGCAGGCTAGACTACTGCAACAGTCTTTTCAATGGTCTTCCCAAAAAAGCTGTTAAACAACTTCAGCTCATTCAGAATGCGGCTGCTAGAGTTCTAACAAGAACCAAGAAAGCTGAACACATTACACCAGTTCTCAAATCCCTGCATTGGCTGCCAGTAAATCTTAGAATAGACTTTAAAATTCTGCTAATAGTTTACAAATCTCTCAACGGGTCAGGCCCACACTACATCTCTGAAATGCTTCTACACTATGAACCATCCAGATCCCTGAGATCTTCAGGCACTGGTCTACTAATTGTCCCAAGGACCAAATCTAAACATGGTGAAGCCGCGTTCTCCCACTATGCCTCTCATAACTGGAACAAACTCCCTGAACACATTAGATCTGCCCCTACTCTGCCTATTTTTAAATCCAAGCTAAAGACCTTTATGTTTACTCTTGCTTTTAACTGCTACTAAACTACTGCCTCTCTCGGCCTGTAATTTTAAAAAGATTTTTCCTGTACATTTCCAACAAATGGACTGTACATGTAATAATAATACTGAAGAGTGCCTTGTAACTTATTTAAAACAGAAATAATGTTTCATGTTTGTTAATTTAATTTGAGTATATATTTTAACTAAAACTGTCGGCTGTGTTTTTTATGTGTTTTTTATATGTGCATTGCTTTGCTGCTTGTTTTTTCGATTATTTTTTTGTAAAGCACCTTGAATTGCCTTTGTGTATGAAAGGTGCTATATAAATAAAATTTGACTTGACTTGACTTGACTTGACCATGTGCTTCAAATCCCTCCACGACGACGACGACAACGACACGTCAATCTGCATTCTGATTTGTGTGTATCTGTTCATCTTCCTGTGGATCCTGCTGCAAACCGTCCCGCACCTGGTCGCTCTCTCCCTGTTCGCCTCTGTTCTGCCCTCTTACATCTTCACCCACTTCCTGTGTTCTTGGACCATTTTATTCTTCTGTCTCTGGCGAGTCAAGGAGGACATCACAGCATTGATCAACAACAACAAGTTCCTGAACAGCGCCGGTGGGAAATGGCTCTGGCGGGCCACCTCGGGCCTTATGTTGTATTTCAGCTTGTCAGCTGATGTGTTGAAGAAAAAGAGGCACAACTTGCTGCATGCGCTCTATATAACAGTTGATATTGTGCTTCTGTGTGCTCTGTGGTGCTGGCAGGTCCACATCAAACCACCATATTTTGACATCACATTTTTACAAGCCATCATCACTAGTGTTATCATCATTGGAATACACATAATTGGTGTCTTAGTTACGGTGTGCATTGTGCGGTTGGTAGAGTAAAATAGTAAAGCGTCCCCCGTCTGAGAGACAGAGACAGGCTCTTGCATGTCACACTGGTTAATCTCCTCTAAAATCTGTCTTTACTGGTGGCTCAGTTTAGCTTTGAGCACAATTGATGTGTAAACCCGTCCAGTGTGACTCTAATGCATGTGTGTGTGTGTGTGTGTGTGTGTGTGTGTGTGTGTGTGTGTGTGTGTGTGTGTGTGGAAAAACACTTTATCCTCTCCTTGTGCCGTCTTTTTACTTTCCATTTCTCTGTCTCTCTCTCTCTCTCTCTCTCTCTCTGTCTGTCTGTCTGTCTGTCTGTCTGTCTGTCTGTCTGTCTGTCTGTCTGTCTCTGTCTCTCTCTCTCTCTCTCTCTCTCTCTCTCTCTCTGTCTTTCTCTCTGTCTGTATCTGTCTCTCTGTCTGTCTGTCTGTCTGTCTGTCTGTCTGTCTCTCTCTGTCTGGCATAGGGTCCCCCCACTAAGAGCTTTTACAAGCCATGATCACTAGTGTAACATTATTGTATTATTAGAGCACCGGTGGTGAAGTGGTGAAGCCTCTATTGCTTTCCAAAGGATTCTTCTTCTTCTCTGAGTTCGAGCACATTTTTGAAGAACTAAACATGTTCAGAAAGTTGCAAAACTTTGCACATGTCTCAGAAGTGGTGAAAAATGTCATATTTCAAGGGTCTTGGGCATGGGCGTGGCAAAATGGCTCCATAGCGCCCCCTACAGAAATTAAACGGAATAGCCCTCGCGCTACGTTTCACCAACAGCTACGAAATTCACAGGGCACATGTATCATGTCCAGACTGACAGAAAAGTATCTTGTTGCCATGACCGACACCGAACAGGAAGTCAGCCATTTTGAATTTACTGTGCAATATTTTGGACGTTTCAGCCATTTCCAGGGGGCATACTTTAACTAACTCCTCCTACGGGGTTCATCGGATCACCCTCAAACTTGCACCGGCGTGGGCGTGGCGCCATGGCGAACGTTGATGTTTCACCGTCACACAGGAAGTTGGAGGAACTCCATTGTAGATTGTCCAATCTGGGCCAAACTTCTCGTGTTTGATACGTGTCCCAGCCTGAAGACATCTATATGTCAATATCCATCTATAGTCATAGCGCCTCCTACTGGCAAACACAGAAAGTGGTTTGTAACTCGGCCCTATACATGGTCACACGCGCACCAAACTTCACGTTTGATTCAGATTCAGATTCAGAAAACTTTATTTATCCCCAAGGGGCAATTCAGTTTCTGCAGTTCATCACCGTTGCGGGTAAACACATTGTGTCTCTGTCCTAAATCACAAGATACAAAATACAGAAACATACAGAGAGAAAAACAAAACAAAAAGAGAAACTCAGTGTGATCGACCGAGGGGAAGTGCGTTTGATTCCTCGTGTCCCGCAGCACACATGGATCTAAGCCACAGAGATGCATGGTGCATAAAAAGTGCAAACAAATGCAGACTGCATAGAGTGCAACATTCAAATGAAAAGAGGTAAGAGGAGAATGCGTAAAATTGCATAGAAAAAAAAGTGCAAATGCTAGGATGCACAGTGTTGTTGGTTCAAGTACATACTACATACATACAGTAAGTACTGTTTCTACTTCTCTGCATTCAACAGCTGAATGTCTGAGGAAATGAAGGATTTGGAGTAAGGGTTTGTTCTGCAGGGAGGTGCTCGATAGCGCCGTCCCAGCAGCAGGAGGGCAAATTTAGAGGACAGGATATGGTCAGGTTGGTCCATAAGACCTTTTGCTTTCTGAACCACTCGCTTCTTCCAAAGCGCGTTCAGGTCACTCTGCTGGACTCCAATGATTTTGGAGCAGACTTTGACGATATTGTTAAGGCTGTTTCTGTCCTTCACAGACAAACCATTAAACCAACATATAAAAGAAAAGGTTATAAGGCTCTCAATATAAGATCTGTAAACAGTGCACAGGATGGTTTTTGACACTTTAAAGGAGTTAATTTTCCTTAGTAGGTAGATTTTCTGTTGGCCTCTCTTAACAAGAGACCCTATGTTTGTGTCAAACTTAAGATGCGAGTCGAACACTGTTCCCAGGTACCTTTTAAGAATGGACAATCTGGACGTCTCTTCACCATGAATGGAGCTAGCAACAGGGTCAGCTTCCTTATTTCTAAGATCAGGAAGGGCACAACCGTGGTTCAACTCTGCCCCCTGGAGGAGAGACAGGAGTGCAGTGTCGTCAGAGTATTTGACTATAAGGCTGTTGTCCCTGTTTGATCTGCAGCTGTCTGTGTACAAGATAAAGAAAACAGATGAAAAGACGCTGCCCTGTGGGGAGCCTGTGTTACAAGTTAAGTTGGATGAGCATCCCAGCCTGAAGACATCTATATGACAATTTTGAGTTATAGGCAGAGAACACCCTACTGACAACACAGAAAGCTATTTGTAACTCGGCTGTACATGGTCACATGGGTAGTTTGCTGTAGGCTACATTGCTTTCTTTTCATATTCGTTAAACTTTTTTAAGAGTAGTTACTCTGATTGTATACTTGTGTATTAGCTAGCTCTCCTTCTCAGAGACGCTGAGCATGTTTAAAGGTCAAATGAAGAGATGGCTGAAGTCCACTCAAACCTGTACACATAGTTAGGGGTAAAGAACTAGAATGGTTCTACTGTATTGCTATGTGGGTAGTTTGCTGTACATTTCTTTCTTTTCATATTTGTTGTTTAAATCTCTATATGTAGATATGTAGAGTATAGTTATTCTGATTGTATACTTGTGTGTTAGCTAGCTCTCTTTCTCTTGCTGCACTTGTCTTTAGAGATAAGATGTTATTTTAATCCTGTATATTTGCACCTTGTTCTTTTTCCCTATCAGGACACAAGGTATAATTCCCTCGAAGCACAGGCAGACACAAGTGGCTTTCTTGCTACTGGTTTATTGAAGGCTTCTCTTCTTATCACCTCCAAATCCACCGTGAAAACTAAACATACAGACACATATTGACAAGAAAATATAGGCCATGTTAGCTTAACATAAAACACATAACATGCACAGCATGTGGAATAAAACATTACCAAAGTAATACAGACAAACAAACACCATACCTCGTTGGCTGCATGCTACAAAAAGGGAATAGTCTTCTGGCTTGTAACTGTCCACATATACAATAAGTGAAATTAAAGTATCTGTCGACCAGCATCACTTTCACCGGCGCACCTATGATGTTGCTGCTTGCTGCTTGACGAAGCGTCTCTTCCTCACGTGAGAGCAGCTTAACCAGAGTTTGTAACCTTGGACTGAGACTTCAAAATAAGAGCTCACATTTCAAAATAAAAGTACTATTACTTGTACCAAATTAAATGATGTCTAAATACTAAATGCAGCTTAAATTTACTCTCAAATGCGACATTGGCCTTATAAACATTACACAAAATATACAAATTATGTATAACAGTACTTGCAACAGTTACACTCCCACCAAAATTACACAAACCTTAATGTGGGATTTTTCTAAACATAAATGGATGTTGCAATCAAACACTTCAACTTCCCAATAAAACATTCCTGTTATTGACCATTGACATGGAATTTCAGGCAAAAAATTAAACACCTTAATCTGCCTCAAGCAGAGTAACGACCTTCTGTACAGGTCTTTCAAGGAACACCGTTTTCGTTGTTGGTTTTCCCTTCGTGTCAAATGTGGTGTTACTGAGCAGTAATCTCAATTTTCTCACTCTACCATCTGCGCCTGGATAAATTTCTGTGACTCTGGCCAGCTTCCATTCGTTGCGTGGTACCAGATCATCTTGTAGAAGGACGATGTCGTTGACTTTCATGTTCCTTCTGTTCTTGTTCCACTTTTGTCTTGGTTGTAAATTCAGAAGATATTCCTTCTGCCATCGAGTCCAAAATGCATTAGCCAAATACTGCACTCTGCGCCACCTCTTCTTAAGATATAGATCTTCTCTGACAAATTGTCCAGGTGGTGGCAGGATGATTGTGGACTTCATTGTAAGAATGTGGTTTGGAGTTAAAGGTTCAGGTCCGGATGGGTCATTCAAATGCTCAGCGGTGAGTGGTCTGCTGTTAATAATAGCCATAACCTCATACAGGAATGTCCTTAGAGAGGTGCTGTCGAGCCTTTGTGCTGACTGGTCGAGGATAGCTGTAAGAACACTTCTTATAGTTCTTATCTGCCTCTCCCAGACACCGCCCATGTGACTTGCCGCTGGAGGGTTCATAAGAAATTCACATCCTAGAGCCTTCACTCTTTCTTGATCCATTCCTTTCATGAGATCTGCAAACTCTCTTCTTGCACCAACAAAATTGGTTCCTTGGTCACATCTTATTTGACGAATATTTCCTCTTATGGCAATGACTGCTCTTAAAGCATTAATAAACGCATCAGTTGTCATGTCGTCAATCATCTCTATGTGTATGGCTCTTGAACATAGACAGGTAAGTAAGAGACCATATTTCTTGAGATCCTTCCTTCCTTCTTTAACATAGATCGGACCAAAGCAGTCTATGCCAGCGTAAGCGAAAGGTGGAGTTGTTTCCGTTCTATCTTGTGGTAAATCACCCATTCTTTGTTCTTCAGTACGTCTTCTGTACTGTCTGCATTTGACACATTTGAAGATGTGTGAAGAGACTCCACTGCTGCATCCCAGGATCCACCATCCATTAGCTCGCAGTTCGTTCATCGTCATTCCACGTCCTTGATGATGTAGTTTTTCATGAAAGTGCTTGATCAGTAAAGCTGATATGTGGCTGTTCTTTGGGAGTATTGCCGGATGCTTCACGTGTGGGTGCAACGTGGCTTGACTTAAGCGTCCTCCCACCCTTAGGATACCTTCTTCATCCACAAACGGGCTCAACTTGTACAGCTTACTGTCTTTGGTCTTGGTAAGCACTTTCTTTAGTTTCAAGCTCTTTATCTCATCTGAGAATGCTTCTTCTTGAACTAGCTTGATGATAGCAAGTTCTGCTTCTTTCCTTTCTTCTAGGCTTGTACTTTCGTTGGTTCTTTGCTTCACACCTTTGTATTCTTTGACTAGTCATTTCAATCTAGCAACTGCTCTTACTCCCCTTGACCAATCAGAGAATTTCTGTAGGCGATCCAATAATGATCTGTCTTCCTTTGCCTTAGTGTTACACACAATGGCCTTGCAGAGTTCAGGATCATCTTCCTTAATTTCTCCCACCTTGTGTGCTCTGTCAGGTAGTTCTTTTTGCCAAAGAAACTTCGGTCCTGTGAACCAGTTTGAGGTCTTGAGTTGCTCTGCAGTCAAACCTCGAGAGGCATGATCTGCCGGATTATCTTCAGAAGCTACATGAGCCCATTGTTCAGGCTTTGTACTTGACTTGATTCTCTGTATGCGGTTGGCTACGAACACTTGAAACCTTCTTGCGTCATTGTTTATGTAGCCGAGAACGACTGTGGAATCCGTCCAAAAGAACTCTTGCAGATCTTGGATTTCTAGCTCCTTCCGGAGCATGTTGCTGGTTCGAACTGCAACAACTGCAGCAGTGAGTTCAAGTCTCGGTATAGTTGTGACATTGGTTGGTGAAACTCTTGACTTTCCCATTACCAGACTGCAATGGACTTCGTCTGACTCGTTAATGGCTCGCAGGTAAGAACATTCACCGTATCCGGAGACACTTGCATCAGCAAAATGGTGAAGCTCATACTTTTTAACGTTGCCGAAGCCTGGAGGTAAGAAGCATCTTTTGATTTGCATTTCAGCCAGCTTGGGTAGGTCTCTGATCCAGGACTCCCACTGAGGTCTTAGGTTTTCTGGAAGTTCCTCATCCCAGCCGATCTTCTCTCTGCACATTTGCTGAAGTATTTGCTTCCCCAAAAGGACAAAGGGTGCCATGAACCCAAGGGGATCATACATAGAGGCTACGGTAGAGAGCACACCTCTTCTTGTTAGTGGATTGGGTTTTACTTGAACTCTGAATTTGAATGAGTCAGAAGTGATACACCACTCTACTCCAAGAGCTCTCTCCATATGTGGTAGACCCAAGGCCATGTCTTGATCTTTGATGGCGGCACGTTCTTCTTCTGGGATGGTTGCCATCACATTCTCTCTGTTCGAAACAAACTTGTGGAGTCTTAACTTGCCAGTACTGCAAAGTTCTCTTGATTCTTTGACAAGTTGGATGGCTTCATTCTCAGTTGGAACGCTCGTCAGACCATCGTCTACGTAGAAATCTCTTTGAATGAAGCGTACAGCATCTTCGCTGAACTGACCTTGTCCTTGTGCTGCCATATGTTTTAGGCCGAAGTTGGCACAGCCAGGAGACGAGGCCGCTCCAAACAAGTGGACCTTCATTCTGTAGATTGATGGGGTGGCCTCCAAGTTGCCATTCTCCCACCATAGAAATCTTAAATAATCCTGATCTTCCTTTCTCACATGAAATTGGTGGAACATCTTTTCGATGTCACACATGACTGCGACAGAGCCTTTTCTGAAGCGACATAGGACACCCACCAATGTATTTGTCAAGTCAGGACCGGTGAGCAGATGGTCGTTGAGGGATGTTTCTTGAAACTTGGCAGAACAGTCAAATACGACACGTATTTTCCCTGGCTTCTGTGGATGATAAACTCCGTGATGCGGAATGTACCAAGCTGAATTGTTGTCAATTTCTTCCTCCGGGACCTTCTCTGCATCGCCACGTGAAATTATCTCATCCATAAATGTTACGTAGTCTTTACAGTATTTTTGATCTTTCTTCAGTCTTCTTTCAAGACAATTCAAGCGGTGTATTGCGCATATCTTGTTGTTAGGCAATTTTGGTCTTTCTTCTTTGAACGGTAATGGCATTTCGTAGTGACCATTGTCATTTTGAGTGATGTTTTCTCTCAATTTCGACAGGAACTTGAGATCTTCTTGAGAGACCGAATCCTCTTCTCCAGCTCTTTCTGAGAAATCTGATTCAAGAACCTTTATGATGTCTGAGGGTGTGATTTCTTTTACTTTGGTTCGGCTCACATAGTGTACTTCAGTTTTGAGATTGACAGAAGGCTCCACACCTGGAGTCACTTGTCTCACTACTATGCGATGGCTGATTCCGATAGCGTCGCCGTAGTCCACATAGGGATTCCTGTGGCCAACGATACTCCATCCAAGGTCTGTACGCTGTGCATAAGGCTGATCTTCTTTGGCAGAGACAACGTCCCTTGGAAGTAGGGCTTGTGAGCAGTTATACCCAATGAGCAGACCTACTTCACAATCCTGCAGAGGCGCTATCTCTTCTTGGAGGTGCTCTAGATGGGGCCAAGCCTTTGCTGTTTCATCTGTTGGTATGTGAGTTCTGTTGGCTGGAATAAACTCACGTGTATAGACTGGTGGTAAAGAGATCTTCTTACTAGAGTAAAAGCCTCGGACTTGTAGGTCATTTACCCTTTGAGAGCTTACTACTGTGGTTCTTGATGTCATAGTAGAAAGCTTGAGCTTCACTTGTTCTTTGTTTGCTTCCAAAGCTTCAGCTACTTCACTTAGAATAAAGGTTGTGTCGCTTTGAGAATCCAACAAAGCATATACAAGAACCTCTTGTGCTGGTTGAGTTGTGGAGGAAAGCCAAACTGGAATTATTGCAGCTGTTTGCGTGTTGGCTTCATCAAGTATTACTCGATTTGAAGTAGCGACTCTGGTTGTTTCTTTTTGTTGTGTCGATTGAGGTCTTTCTTTATACTCTTGACTTGTACTTTGCTTTTCTTTTTCTCTTTGCTTGGCTTGTGGTGGTCCTTCTTCTTTGGCTCGCTCCTCATGCAGACAGGTAGGATGCCGCTTGTGGCATGTGTCACAGACACTCCTGCTGTTGCAGCTCTTTGAGTAGTGACCAGACTTGAGACAACCAAAGCATATCCTTTCAGCTTGAATGAATTTGATTCTGTCTGTAACTGCTTTCTCCATGAACTTCCTGCATTTGTGCAACGTATGCCCGGTCTTCTTACAGAAAATGCATGTTATTTCATTGGAACTTGTGGTCAGTGTCTTTGCTCCGAAGCTTTGATTTCTTTGATATTTTGGTTTTTCAGCCTCACCTTGTTTCAGTGACTGCAGTGATGTGACTGGGTTGCAGGCAATTTTTGCTTCTCTTGTCATAAATTTGACAAATCGGCTGAAAGAGGGGAATTGGTTACTTTCTTCTTCTACGTCTATAACCTTCCGATTCCATCTTGCTATTAGCCAATCCGGTAACTTTGACAGAATTTTCCTGTTTTCATTACAGTCATTCAAGATTTCCAGTGTCTTGATGTGGACCATGGCAGCCTCGCAACTACGGAGAAAATCGACAAACTCCCTGAGCTCAAAGCTGTCCTTAGATCCCATCTTGGGCCATGCTTGTAGCTTGTCTCTGTATGCTTTTGCAATTGTGAATGGGTTTCCGTATCTCTCCTCCAAAATCTCCCATGCAGCAACATAGGCAGATTCAGTTCCGAGTAGGAAATAGCCATCGAGTGCTTTCTTAGCTTGTCCACTTACATATCTACGGAGGTAGTATATCTTCTCCTTGTCTTGAATGGTCTTCTGGTCAATCAGTGTTTCAAATGAGAGTTTCCAGTCATTGTATTTCAATGGATCCCCACTGAATATTGGAGGTTCAGGAATTGCAATCCTGTTCGCACTTAAAGCACCTGCTAGCACCTTAACGAGCTCTGTTGTACTGTCATTTGAGGAGGTGGTTACAGCTTGTGGTGCAGGAGACATGTACTGGGACAGAGGACTTGTGGGAGCAGGCACTTGGTTGTCTGCTACCATCTCACGTTCTAGTATGTCCTTCTGCTCTTCTTCAACGGCCTTCACTCGATCGTACACCTGCATTCTCGCTCGTGCTGCATTGAGACTTTTCACTGCCTCCAAATGCTGTACTTTTCTCCGTCTTTCCTCCAGAGTCCTTTGTAGAGCAGCATGCTCTTTTTCTTGGTTAGCTTTAAATTTAGCCTCCTCTTCCTCTCTCTGTATTCTTCGTTTCAGCTCTTCTGCTTCTTGTTCTAAGCGACGTCTTACGGCTGCTGCCTCTTGATCAGCTATCTTCTTTCTAGCTTCTGCTTCTAGGTGCTCTATTTCCACTTGTTCTCTTTCTTGTTCTTGTAACACTTTCAGAACAGCTTGGCTTGCAGCAGCTTCAGCGGCGGCTTCTTGTCGTTTTACAGAAGAGCTTATTGAGAGTATTGAGGGGACTTTAGGGACAGAAGAAACATAACTTGATTTAGAGATGCTTGAGTTGAAGAGAGACCCTGCTTCTGGCCAGTGTGGTTCTCCTCCTTCTGGAATCTTTCCATCCAGTCGACTTGCGGCTCTGCATACAATGACATTAGAAATCTCTACACACAGATCCACTCTTCGACGTGTGTCTTGGTCTGGAGTTGAGATTTTACGTAGTTCATCATAAACACGCTGGACATCTGCAGAAAGACTCCTGACATCACCGATGATATCATTAAGCAGATCATCAGATAGAGACTCTGTTGATTGTGATAATGTCTTCTTAGAAGATTTGGCTTGTGTTCTCCATTTGGTGTAAGTGTAGTTAAATCTTTGTTGAAGCGATTTAATTTGTCCTTCTTGCATTTCTCTACCCTTCTCTGTTAGAGTTCTGGTTCTTTGACTTCGTCTTAGCGCTTCCTCTTGCTGGGTTTCAGCGCCATCCAGTGGCTGGTTTTCAAGTTGGACTTCTGTGACATTGTCCTCAACCTGTTGCTGGGTTTCAGCGCCATCCAGTGACATTTTCAAATCTGCTTTAAATTGACCCAATTTTGTAGATAGAAAATATATAGTAACGAAACCTACATCAACTTTTAACACTTACCCCAAATGTAAATGTCACTTAAATGTAAATACGTAAAGCTTAAACAAATCAAATGTTATTTTCAATATCAGTATTTCAATAGGGTTCAAAATACACTTAGAACATTAGAAATGTCAAAAACAGCTTAATTCAACCAGATATTAACTTTCAAAATACAGACAGAATTCTCAGAAAATAAAACTTCAATATCAAATGGCAAATATAGCCTTCACTTATTTCCAAAATCACACTTTAAATTAGAAATATAAATTTCAATGAGAAAACGTATGTACCCTTTAACTTTGGCACCTTATGTGTCGATAATGGCAAGCTTAACTTAAATTACTGAGCAAATAAGTCAAAGCATTTACCACACACACCACAGTAAGTTATCATTCACAGTCAAAAATCTTTTAGCAAAACTTTACAAAAACCCTCTTCTTAGAACACTCTTGACTTATTAGTGACCAAGTTCTTTATGGCTTTGTCTTGAAAAGGTTGCTCTTTAACACTGTGTGCGTCTTCTGTGTGTGCAAAGTGTGTGGTTTTAACTCATCTCTCAGTCCTTCAAAGACAGCTCCGTGCCCAGCAGAAACATTGTGGCAAGCTGCAGCTGGTCCTTTGATCTCACCGCACCGTTAATTGGCTTCAATTAGTGTCCACGAGGTCGATGAACAGTCCGAGTTTTCACTATAATTCCCTCGAAGCACAGGCAGACACAAGTGGCTTTCTTGCTACTGGTTTATTGAAGGCTTCTCTTCTTATCACCTCCAAATCCACCGTGAAAACTAAACATACAGACACATATTGACAAGAAAATATAGGCCATGTTAGCTTAACATAAAACACATAACATGCACAGCATGTGGAATAAAACATTACCAAAGTAATACAGACAAACAAACACCATACCTCGTTGGCTGCATGCTACAAAAAGGGAATAGTCTTCTGGCTTGTAACTGTCCACATATACAATAAGTGAAATTAAAGTATCTGTCGACCAGCATCACTTTCACCGGCGCACCTATGATGTTGCTGCTTGCTGCTTGACGAAGCGTCTCTTCCTCACGTGAGAGCAGCTTAACCAGAGTTTGTAACCTTGGACTGAGACTTCAAAATAAGAGCTCACATTTCAAAATAAAAGTACTATTACTTGTACCAAATTAAATGATGTCTAAATACTAAATGCAGCTTAAATTTACTCTCAAATGCGACATTGGCCTTATAAACATTACACAAAATATACAAATTATGTATAACAGTACTTGCAACAGTTACACAAGGCCTGTACCTTCTGGCAGAGGGACTAACAGTCATGTGACTGCAATTGTCGTGCATTTACATTTTGCTAAAATGTTCATTAATGTACACTGTCCCCTTTTGAACAAATAAATTGAAATTGAATTGAATTGAAATTTACATTGATTGATTGATTGATTGATTGATTGATTGATTGATTGATTGATTAATTTATTTTGATTCAATGTGTCATGGGCACATGATGAGGTACAATTTAATTGCTCAGTCTGTGCTAAAGGTTTTGAGTTTTGAGGATTTCATTTGAGTGTTTCTGTATGTAAGTGGATGTTGTTTTTTGTGCTTTGTTGGGCTGTCCTGTGTTTATAAGAGCAACAAAATGCATTAAAAAACAGTTTGTACTTCCCAGCTCTAATCTTATTTCATACGCTCTCTCTTCAAAAGTGTTTGATTTTCATAATAATAATAATAATTTCAGTGATTCTGCCTGTGTTGTTGTCTGTTGTAGTGTAAAACGACTAAAGGGAGAGCAGGTGCTTACATGAAAGTGAGTGAGAAAAGGAGAAGATACTGAATAATGACATCACAACAGTATAATCCTAATGTTAATTTAAAATTAAATATTCCTCTAAATATGGCCCTGGCGGGCAGTGCCGAGAGTCCCTTCCTTAGAGCACCCCCTACTTAAAAGTAGTTCCAGGGCGGCTGCTTGCCAGCGAGACTGTGCATACTCGAACGTAACTGAGTGCATTGGTTGCGGTACACGTCTAAAACACTAGGTGGCTTGTGGTACATTGCATATGACGTATCATGTCGTTTACCAAGAACTTTCAATCATGTCGGTGGGGGGACATTTTATTGTCCCTTTATTTCAAAACTCATTCCGGTGAGCCTGCAGAAAGCTTTGCTAGATGAGGGACAAGCACTGTTAAATGAGGAAATGGCATTTCCTCATTCCTCACAACAAGTACGTCAGCGGATATGTGCGCAGCCCAAGGCAACGGCCAATCACAGCTCTCGTGCTGGTCATGTCACGTCCGCATTGACGCCGCGGAGTCACATTTTCGAGGAGATGCACGCCCCCTTCCGCCGAGCTGCGCCGATAGGACGGCCAGCTGCGGGGACCCCTCGGCGCAGTCGGCGCTGGTGATTTCGCGTAAGCATAAAACCAGTTTTAGGCCACCTTGGCAGTGCCCTGCTACCAGCCTGCTACTGTCACGTGCTTTAATTAAAAGCATCAGTGGTCTCAGTTTAATGGATCCTGACCTATGCAAAGGATGTGTCATTGGCTCATTTTCAGAAAAATTACCCTTCACGATGTCAATAGAGCAATAGTAACACAGGTGCAACCCAAACAGCACTGGAACACTTAAATGGATTGGAAGTTGGAAACCCTCATTAATGTTTTGCTTGCACCTGTGTTACCTCCTGCCTTTTAGACGCAAAATGGCTGCTGATGAAAAAGGTCAATGGAAGGATTTCTCTCCTCTTCTCTTGAGCTGCTGAATGCTGCTGGCTGAAAGAGAAGCTCAGTGGCCTCAGGTGCTGACAAATGAAGAAACACTGCCACCTGCTGGTTTTAGAGACACAGTAGAGAGTACTTCATCTGGAGTACTTGCTGATACAGAGTACTGACGTCATTGTGCTCTGATGTTCTTTCCTCTTTGCACTGTGACATGTGCTGTAAATGAACAGTGAGTTAGTGAGTTATTCTGAGTGTAATTGCTGTAAGATGAGCTGTAAATGAACACTGATGCTATTCTATTCTATTCTATTCTATTCTATTCTATTCTATTCTATTCTAATCTATTCTATTCTATATATTCTATTCTATTCTATTCTATTCTATTCTATTCTATTCTATTCTATATATTCTATTCTATATATTCTATTCTATATATTCTATTCTCAAAGTGTTCCTGGCTGCCAGATGGGGAAGAAGAAGAATGCTGCTAAGCAGTAGTTTAACCATGTGCCATGAAGGGCAGAGAGTCTGCAGGCTTTTAATGCAGCCAAACACTACAGCAGAACTGAACTATTCGAAACTAAACACATTTATACCATGGCGGCTAGTGGCTACCGCATGAGCGACTTGACCGATGATGTCATAATTCCCAGTTTTCTCAACAGTGACGTCACAATTTCCATTACACTGCTGACAGTGACCTCATCACTTACAATCGTCGTCAAACAAACGCAAATCAAAAGTTTACTTTTTGGCTCCTACACCTATCGTCAGCATGGTGCAATTACTTTGCGCTCAGAGCTTTGAAAAGCACCTCCTACGCACTTGAGCGCACCATAATCTCCGCGACATATTATGTCGACTCTGTCGACATAAGCTCTCTCCATATCTCTCTGTCCTCGGCGCGCACCTCTCACTACTGTTTCACCAAGTCCACTCTAAATCCTCCCATCTTTTTTTTTCTCTCTGCCGTTTCCCCGCTGCAAACACGTTTCTATCATCATCATGAAATCAGATCCTACTTGATATCTTATTGATATCTTTGAGTTTTGCTATGCGTTTGTACCATGTTCATGAGAATCACCCACCCAGGGCCGTAGCCAGGGATTTTGGGCCCCATGAAAGGATATCACATCGGGGCCACGGATGCGGAAAATTTTGGCCATTTGAAGCCCAATTTAGAGGAATATCTCATTTTAAATTAATATTCAGCTCAGCTTAGAGACTATTGTAATGTCATTATTTGCCTTTTCTCAATCACCTCTATATCACCTATACCAGCTCTCCTTGCCCTGCTGAATCATCATGCTCTCTTTCTGCCCTGAATACACCACAGTGAACAAAGAAATGCTATCACTAAACTAATGACTAGAAAGAATATTGATACACATATGGAGTCCAACAGGAGTCTTTTATTATTAACATGAGATGATTATTCAGTCTTGATAAATGTTTTCTCCTTTTCTCACTCACCATGTTTTTTAGGGCCCCTGTCAGTCAAGGGCCCTTGGAATCGTCCACACTTTCCTCCCTCTAGCTACGGCCCTGCACCCACCTGTGGCATTCTCAATCCCTCCATAGGACATGGACGAAAGGCCAGGCGTCTCTGATTTCCACATGTGGATATTGATGTGTCCAACTGCTGCTATGATGTCACAGCTATCAAAGGTACTGGTTTGGCTCTTTGGTGTAACTCCAGCTATAAGGCCCATACCATGTAATGTGTTGTGGCTATCAATGGTTCTGATGTTATGGTCAACATTATCAGCAATGTACTGAATGAAGTGGCCTTCAACATTGCAGGGGGGTATGTTCCTTGAGAAGCAGCTGCACTGGACTCAACTTTTTCACCTCCTGCATCACAGAACAGTGGAGCTTCCTATCATCCTGCTGGCTGGAGAGTGGCTCTCTACTGACATCTAGTGGTTTAAATATCCAGGTACTATTGACAATGATTGACATATTTGGAACAAATTAACTAAATCGTTTTGGTTTGACAAAGTGCTCTAAATTAGCCCCTACATGGATGATTTAGACACTGTAGAGCAGGTTTTAACTTTGGGAGGGTTTTTCTGAGTTAAAGGCTCATCAGGGGTAAATGTAGCCTGCCATCCCTTCAGGACCTGCACACCACCAGGACCTTCAGGACCTGCACACCACCAGGACGCTGAAGCGGTCTCATGGACGACCCCTCCCACCCTGGACACAAACTCTTTGAAATGCTCCCCCTTACAAGAGACTGCAGGTCTGTCAAGACCAAGACCTCTCATCACAACAACAGCTTCTTCCCAACTGCCATCTGCCTATTCAACGAGGCCCGGAAACCCCCATATGGGACTTTTATAGCAACTAATATTAGCCACAGTAGGCATTACCCATGAATGCATTGCTCTTAAAGGGCTCGCGCCGCCTGAACTACAGTAATAATCCATTGGGGAATTTTTTTTCCCCACATGAGTGGGGGCGCGTGCTAAAGGCACCGTGACGTCACGATGTACCAAATATCCCATTCATTTGAGGGCACAAAAAAAAGCAGGTTTCAACCCATAGAGGGAACTTATGCTGCTGAAAATGATACAAATGGTACAATGGTAACAGTTTGGTCTCAAATGTGGACATTTTGACCAGAATTCTTCACACACCACCCCCAAAGTCATATATATTGGTTAAAAGTGTTTTGGGGGTAAGTTGCACTTTAAATTTTTGTAATTGTCTTTCTGTATTGTTTTTGTCTTACTAACTAACTATTGAAGGCATCTATATGGGCACAATTGGCCGTGTCTGTGGGTGGGAAGCCGGACTACAGTATGTGTCCTGGTCGCTGCACTTGTACCTCCTCTGGGCGGTCGGGCTCTCCAGTGTGAACGGCAAATGCTTACGCCCTCCATCCACCCAGACAACAACACCCTTACTGACCACGCCCTCCATCCACCCTGACAACACCACCCTTACTGACCACGCCCTCCATCCACCCAGACAACACCACCCTTACTGACCACGCCCTCCATCCACCCAGACAACACCCTTACTGACCACGCCCTCCATCCACCCAGACAACACCACCCTTACTGACCACGCCCTCCATCCACCCTGACAACACCACCCTTACTGACCATGCCCTCCATCCACCCAGGCAACAACACCCTTACTGACCATGCCCTCCATCCACCCAGACAACACCACCCTTACTGACCACGCCCTCCATCCACCCTGACAACAACACCCTTACTGACCACGCCCTCCATCCACCCAGGCAACAACACCCTTACTGACCATGCCCTCCATCCACCCTGACAACACCCTTACTGACCACGCCCTCCATCCACCCCGACCACAACTCCCTTACTGGCCACCGTGCTATTTCAAAAGCAGACTCTATTCACCTTATTCTTTGCCCAGACGAGGACGCTTCTGCATGACGTCATTTCCTAATCGTCTTTCCGGTTTTAAACACGGAAGTAGAGTACGCCTACCGCAGTCATTTAGACTTGCCAAAAAGCTGTTTTCAAGCTAAAAAAAAAAACCCAAACTGTTTTAAAGTTTTAATATTTGTCGGGTGAGAACGTAACATATATGTGACCAGTTTATCAGAATAACGCCTATTGGAAATCTTTAACGAGCAGTGAGGACCGGGAGCGCTGGCTGTGCTGACACCGGTCGGACTAGCTATCTGTCAAACCCTACTGTAGTTAGGCTACTGGCAGTGAGAAAACACTGTCGACGTGCTTTTGTAACTAACGTTAAATGCCGACCGGGTACAGCCATCGGCTCCTCGCAGCAGTAACTTTATGAACATGTAACTGAAGTTGGACGCAGTGTAGCTTAATTCTGAATGTTGCCAAACTTCATTCATACTGACGTTTTATTTTGAAAATGGCCGCCAACTAGCGCTGAACTGGAAGAACAAATACGTTGGGTCGAAGAGAGAAAAAGTGGGCGTGGTGAATAAGGTGAATAGAGACACTGCATGAAATAGGCCACGCCCATCACGGGGGAAATCGCTCCATTCACTCCCATAGACCAGCGTCATTTTCCTTGAATTAAACATAGCTAAAAGCTGTTATGTGGTGGGGCTACGCACACAACAAATGTAAAAAATCCAGAATCCAGACTGAAATGTTACAACAGAAGTTTTCTGACTATTGCCAGAATGACTTGAACATGAACAATTGGACACTTCCTCAGTGTTGAACAGTAATTTATACACATGAGATTACTTTTATCCAGATTGAATCAAGATTATTGACATTTGTAATTGGTACATTAGTTGACTATTGGCCAGAATTAACGTAACTTATATAACTTAACTTAACATGAACATCTTACTAACACACAGTCTCTCTCTTTCTCACTCAGTCACACACACACACACACACACACGCACGCACGCACGCACGCACACACACACACACACACACACACACACACACACACACACACACACACACACACACGCGCGCACGCGCGCACAC
Source organism: Poromitra crassiceps (assembly GCF_964638095.1). Lineage (NCBI taxonomy): Eukaryota > Metazoa > Chordata > Actinopteri > Beryciformes > Melamphaidae > Poromitra > Poromitra crassiceps. The sequence goes on along the minus strand of NC_139640.1, from coordinate 15,899,051 downwards.
GCACACACAAAAAGAGAGTGTAAACCTGTCTCTTCCACAGAGAGCCCTCATTCATTTGCCCATATGACCACAAGGCGTCGCCATTTAGCTGTTTGTAGAGAGGAAGACAACAGATAGAGACAGACAGACAGAGATGTTCAATTTCAATGAGGTTAAATACTGCAAGCCAGCTGGATTCACACAACAAATTCAACTTGTCATGAGGCCAGCAGTTGCCTGAGTGGCTGAAACCCCCGAAACTGGTCCAGTCGAACCAATCAACGGCAGCTACGGGCGGGCTTTGGTGTGTGACGCCATTGACAAGCGCCCACCGGTTCATTCCATTCAGCTATAATGGTGGCGGAAAATCTGATAGTTAAATGTCAATATGGCACTTTATGAACTTTTAAAATGTGTAACAGAGAAACATAACAATGTACATTCCCGTTATGAGGTCAGCTTATCAAAATAATGCTATTTTAGAGGACTAGCCGGGACCGGGGGCTAGCTGCCCACTCGGCTAGCATGCCAAGGCCACCTTGGCTGGATTTGAAGGTGCTCGGATGTTTTATTTTTTTTTATTTTTTTATTTAGCCTTTATTTAAACAGGTAAAATCACATTGAGACCAAAGTCTCATTTACAAGTGCGACCTGTTCATACAGCAGCTCATACAACAGTTACACATGTAAAGACAGCAACAGTACAATCAACCATCAAACCATAATAAGTTAAAAACAACATAAAACATAAAGTGCTGAAGAGGAAGGGGGGGGGGGGGGGGCGGTAGAGAAAAATGTTTAACCTTGAGAGCAGGAGCAGATCAAGGAAGCTCTCTCCAAATTACTCAACAATAATTTAAAACTTGCCAGGAGGATCAGACTGGACAGCTTCAGACTCTGCTGTAGTGTGTTCCAGGTGGAGGAGGATCAGACTGGACAGCTTCAGACTCTGCTGTAGTGTGTTCCAGGTGGAGGAGGATCAAACTGGACAGCTTCAGACTCTGCTGTAGTGTGTTCCAGGTGGAGGAGGATCAGACTGGACAGCTTCAGGCTCTGCTGTAGTGTGTTCCAGGTGGAGGAGGATCAGACTGGACAGCTTCAGGCTCTGCTGTAGTGTGTTCCAGGTGGAGGAGGATCAGACTGGACAGCTTCAGACTCTGCTGTAGTGTGTTCCAGGTGGAGGAGGATCAGACTGGACAGCTTCAGACTCTGCTGTAGTGTGTTCCAGGTGGAGGAGGATCAGACTGGACAGCTTCAGGCTCTGCTGTAGTGTGTTCCAGGTGGAGGAGGATCAGACTGGACAGCTTCAGACTCTGCTGTAGCATGTTCCATGTGGAGGGGGATCAAACTGGACAGCTTCAGACTCTGCTGTAGTGTGTTCCAGGTGGAGGAGGATCAGACTGGACAGCTTCAGACTCTGCTGTAGTGTGTTCCAGGTGGAGGGGGGTCAAACTGGACAGCTTCAGACTCTGCTGTAGCATGTTCCAGGTGGAGGAGGATCAGACTGGACAGCTTCAGACTCTGCTGTAGTGTGTTCCAGGTGGAGGGGGATCAAACTGGACAGCTTCAGACTCTGCTGTAGCGTGTTCCAGGTGGAGGAGGATCAGACTGGACAGCTTCAGACTCTGCTGTAGCGTGTTCCAGGTGGAGGGGGATCAAACTGGACAGCTTCAGACTCTGCTGTAGCATGTTCCAGGTGGAGGAGGATCAGACTGGACAGCTTCAGACTCTGCTGTAGTGTGTTCCAGGTGGAGGAGGATCAAACTGGACAGCTTCAGACTCTGCTGTAGTGTGTTCCAGGTGGAGGAGGATCAGACTGGACAGCTTCAGACTCTGCTGTAGTGTGTTCCAGGTGGAGGAGGATCAGACTGGACAGCTTCAGACTCTGCTGTAGTGTGTTCCAGGTGGAGGAGGATCAGACTGGACAGCTTCAGGCTCTGCTGTAGTGTGTTCCAGGTGGAGGAGGATCAGACTGGACAGCTTCAGACTCTGCTGTAGCATGTTCCATGTGGAGGGGGATCAAACTGGATAGCTTCAGACTCTGCTGTAGTGTGTTCCAGGTGGAGGAGGATCAGACTGGACAGCTTCAGACTCTGCTGTAGTGTGTTCCAGGTGGAGGAGGATCAGACTGGACAGCTTCAGACTCTGCTGTAGTGTGTTCCAGGTGGAGGGGGATCAAACTGGACAGCTTCAGACTCTGCTGTAGCGTGTTCCAGGTGGAGGGGGATCAAACTGGACAGCTTCAGACTCTGCTGTAGCGTGTTCCAGGTGGAGGAGGATCAGACTGGACAGCTTCAGACTCTGCTGTAGCGTGTTCCAGGTGGAGGGGGATCAAACTGGACAGCTTCAGACTCTGCTGTAGCATGTTCCAGGTGGAGGAGGATCAGACTGGACAGCTTCAGACTCTGCTGTAGTGTGTTCCAGGTGGAGGAGGATCAGACTGGACAGCTTCAGACTCTGCTGTAGTGTGTTCCAGGTGGAGGGGGATCAGACTGGACAGCTTCAGACTCTGCTGTAGCGTGTTCCAGGTGGAGGGGGATCAGACTGGACAGCTTCAGACTCTGCTGTAGCGTGTTCCAGGTGGAGGAGGATCAAACTGGACAGCTTCAGACTCTGCTGTAGTGTGTTCCAGGTGGAGGAGGATCAAACTGGACAGCTTCAGACTCTGCTGTAGTGTGTTCCAGGTGGAGGAGGATCAGACTGGACAGCTTCAGACTCTGCTGTAGCATGTTCCAGGTGGAGGAGGATCAAACTGGACAGCTTCAGACTCTGCTGTAGCGTGTTCCAGGTGGAGGAGGATCAAACTGGACAGCTTCAGACTCTGCTGTAGTGTGTTCCAGGTGGAGGAGGATCAGACTGGACAGCTTCAGACTCTGCTGTAGTGTGTTCCAGGTGGAGGGGGATCAGACTGGACAGCTTCAGACTCTGCTGTAGCGTGTTCCAGGTGGAGGGGGATCAGACTGGACAGCTTCAGACTCTGCTGTAGCGTGTTCCAGGTGGAGGAGGATCAAACTGGACAGCTTCAGACTCTGCTGTAGTGTCTTCCAGGTGGAGGAGGATCAAACTGGACAGCTTCAGACTCTGCTGTAGTGTGTTCCAGGTGGAGGAGGATCAGACTGGACAGCTTCAGACTCTGCTGTAGCATGTTCCAGGTGGAGGAGGATCAAACTGGACAGCTTCAGACTCTGCTGTAGCATGTTCCAGGTGGAGGAGGATCAAACTGGACAGCTTCAGACTCTGCTGTAGTGTGTTCCAGGTGGAGGGGGATCAGACTGGACAGCTTCAGACTCTGCTGTAGCGTGTTCCAGGTGGAGGGGGATCAAACTGGACAGCTTCAGACTCTGCTGTAGCGTGTTCCAGGTGGAGGGGGATCAGACTGGACAGCTTCAGACTCTGCTGTAGCGTGTTCCAGGTGGAGGGGGATCAGACTGGACAGCTTCAGACTCTGCTGTAGCGTGTTCCAGGTGGAGGGGGATCAGACTGGACAGCTTCAGACTCTGCTGTAGCGTGTTCCAGGTGGAGGAGGATCAAACTGGACAGCTTCAGACTCTGCTGTAGCGTGTTCCAGGTGGAGGGGGATCAGACTGGACAGCTTCAGACTCTGCTGTAGCGTGTTCCAGGTGGAGGAGGATCAGACTGGACAGCTTCAGACTCTGCTGTAGCGTGTTCCAGGTGGAGGAGGATCAGACTGGACAGCTTCAGACTCTGCTGTAGCATGTTCCAGGTGGAGGAGGATCAGACTGGACAGCTTCAGACTCTGCTGTAGCGTGTTCCAGGTGGAGGAGGATCAGACTGGACAGCTTCAGACTCTGCTGTAGCGTGTTCCAGGTGGAGGAGGATCAGACTGGACAGCTTCAGACTCTGCTGTAGCGTGTTCCAGGTGGAGGAGGATCAGACTGGACAGCTTCAGACTCTGCTGTAGCGTGTTCCAGGTGGAGGAGGATCAGACTGGACAGCTTCAGACTCTGCTGTAGCATGTTCCAGGTGGAGGAGGATCAGACTGGACAGCTTCAGACTCTGCTGTAGTGTGTTCCAGGTGGAGGGGGATCAGACTGGACAGCTTCAGACTCTGCTGTAGTGTGTTCCAGGTGGAGGGGGATCAGACTGGACAGCTTCAGACTCTGCTGTAACGTGTTCCAGGTGGAGGAGGATCAGACTGGACAGCTTCAGACTCTGCTGTAGCGTGTTCCAGGTGGAGGGGGCAGAGTAAGAGAAGGCCTTTTTTCCACGCTCAGTATGAACTGGGGGGATGGAATAGGTGATGAGGATTTGAATGCGTAAGCTGTAGTTGGACTGTTTGCGGAGTAGATAGATAAGTAAGTGGGAAGCAGACCAAGGCTGGGTTTATAAATTAAAGTGTACCAGTGTACAGTTCTGCACATGGAGAGGGATGACCAGTTGACTAGAGAATACAGCAAGCAGTGATGTGTAAGGGGTTTACAGCCAGTAATAAATCTCAGCGCACCATGATACACAGCATCCAGCAGATGGAGACATTTAGACGCATTCATGTACAAAACATCACCATAATCCAAAAGCGGCAAGAAGGTGGCAGCAACCAGTCGTCTCCTTGCATTGAAGGAGAAACAAGATTTGTTCCTAAAAAAGAAGCCCAATTTCAACTTTAACTTCCTTGCCAGCAAATCAATATGAAGTTTAAAAGAAAGAAAGGGCATCATCAATTAAAATACCTAAGTATTTATAAGAAGCCACAAGCTCAATGGGGGTACCCTGCACTGACAAAATGGAGGGCAGAACAGCTGGCACCTTCTTGAAAGAAAAGAACATGGCTTTTGTTTTATCTGCATTTAACACCAATTTGAGATGATACAGGTGTGACTGTAAGACATCAAAAGCAGACTGTAAGCATTCAAAAGCAAGGGCAACAGTGTTCGCACAACAATACAGAATGGTATCATCCACGTAAAGGTGAACAGAGGCATTTATATTACGACCTATATGGTTTATATAAATGATAAAAAGGCTTGGCCCTAGCACGGAGCTTTGAAAGCATCAGTGGTCTCAGTTGAATGTAGTCTGCTCTATGCAAAGGATGTTTAATTGGCTCATTTTAACACACATTTCAGAAGAATCACTCTTCACGATGTAAATAGAGCAATGACCTTTGTGCCCTGACATGTGGCCTTGTGCCCTACATTATCTAACACCACCACCACACATGAAGTAGCACATTATCTAACACCACCACCCACAAGGCCATTTCTGCTCTGTTCATTCTCACAAAAGCAAGCAAATCATATTCTCCAGTTAAGCGTGGACATCATTGCACTGACAGATCATGTTCAAATTCACCAGTCGTTAACGTTAAATAGTAGCTTTAAATCATTATATTGTTTAATCATTTTATATGCAGAAAATCCAAGCTCTGCCCACACTGTTTGATTGACAGGTGATGTGTGGGAAGAGGCTCTGCATCATTATGTTGTCAGTGATGTCACTCAGTGAGTGATGTCATCAGTGATGTCACTCAAGTGTGTGAATTCATCAGTGATTTATTTACATCACTGATGATGTCAAGCGTTGTGACATCACTGATGATCTCAGGCCCATTTCCACCGCTGGTATCAACGCGGCCCCGCACAGCTCGTCTCGCTTTTTTGTCTCATTCCACCGATCAAAAACGTGGACAGCCCAGGTTGAGTCGGGGTTGAGTCGTGCTGCTTTTGGTCCCTGCTCTGTTGAGGTTCTAGGGCTGTGGACCCGGTACCATACGGTGACGTGAAAACACTGCAGACGACTGATTGGTCAGGCAGAATCGTGTTTACTGTAGGCATCTACTGTCAATGCTGGATACCAGTTTAGTGGGGCTTACCTTCTCTTCTGTTATTTCCAGAAGTTATTTATTTTGTGTTGCTGCCTTCGGCTCTGGTGAAATAAAATCGATCTCCTTGCTCAGCTTTAACATGCGGTGGTTTTCAATTGTTTTGAGAGAGAAAAAAGTCCGCTCCTCGGGAAGCCCTTTGTAGTTGGCTCCGCTAGGCCGCAGGCGAAGCCGCGGTCTTGCCTGTTGAGTTGCCGCTGGGGTTCTCCCCGTAGCGCCTCTCCCGTCCCCGTGCAGTGCATGCATGTGAGTTTGACTTAACCCGGGCTGTCCAGGTTTTTGACCGGTGGGATGAGACAAAAAAGTGAGTCGAGCTGGTCTGGGCCGCGCTAATACCAGCGGTGGAAATGGGTCAATAGATAGGGCTGTGTGGCGCTGTCCGCAGTGCTGAAATGGAGCGGAGGAGAGTAAAGCCCCTTCTAAACATGCAGTGAAATCCGGATTATGACCAGCTGCTAGCAGGCCCGCGGGAAGTAGGGGTGCTGCAGGTGCTGCAGCACCCCCTAGATTTTTTCCAAAAAAAAAAAAAAAAAAAAAAAAAAATATTTTTTTATTTTTTTACAAATGTAATTAAAAATATTTTGCAGTGCACTATGTTCCTTTCTTGTTTAAGAATGTTTCGGGAAATGAAAATGTAGCCTATTTAAATAGAATTATCAACAATAACAATCAAGGAAGTTACATGCTTGTAGGCTAGAGAAGAAGAAGCGCGCATGCACGCACATGTTGTGTTGAACCAACCAACAACCAATACGAATTGTTTAATCTGGCAATAAAGAAATGTGAACTTGACATGCTATTTTAATAGCCTACTCAAAAATGCACCTCCCACTATACAGCAAAGAGAGGAGTCAATGTTTCTTGATATATGCCATTCAGATCAGAATAATTAGTCTAGTCATTAAGTTTGCTGAGAATATTTCTATCATGTTAAGTCTGTGTCATGTTAACTGGTGTATTCAGAGCAAATAGGGAGATATAGAGCATTATCATCATGCTATATATCTCCCTCTTTGCTCTGAATGAGTGAGAAAAGGAGAAAATACTGAATAATTACATCACAACAGTATCCTAATGTTGATTTAAAATGAGATATTCCTCTAAATATGGCAAAAAAATGTAAAAAAAAAACGCCCAAATTTTTTTCGGCGGGGCCCTTGTGGGCCCCACCGAGAGTCCCTTCCTCCCAGCACCCCCTGCTTAAAATGACTTCCAGCGGCCCTGGCTGCTAGCCGGTCGGCCTGCATGTTTAGAAACCATTATCCGCCTTATGCGCACTGCCTCCATCTGAGCACCTAGTAGCCTACAGGATCCACATCATTGTCAAAACGGCTGTTGTTTAACACCGGCAGCTCATGTTCCGGATCATGTATGTCTGAGTGGACAGGTGGTTAAATGGTAGGCCTACTTTACAAACAGACCCGGCACCAGGATGAAATGACTTAGGGGGCGGTTATAACTGTGGAGGGGGCAGATCTTTTTTATTATAGTAAAACAGAGGTTATATGAGCCCAAGTCGTTTCATGCATCGCTGAAGGGCACCGTATTAGTAACAACCGGTGTTGGGCAAGTTACAGAAAGTTGGTAATTAGTTACAGTTACTAGTTCCTTCTCTCAAAAAGCAATTTAATTACTTTAAAGATATTAGTTACTTCAAGGTAATTAGTTACTAGGCAAAGTAACTCCTGTGTTACTTTTATTGTCTTATTAAATCACACAGTATTTTAGTGTTGCTGTGTTGATAAAATATGACACTATGTCTTGACATGCTGTGGAAGGGGGGGTGGATCGAAAATATCCCCCCCTCCCCCTATTGTTATTTTTAGTTTTTGCACCAAATTGAATGTTTTATGGTCACTCACGATTCAGTGGGTCACGGGTTGGCTTGGTTCCAGCCTTAAAACTCGTTGTATAAGGATTTTCCTAAATGTCTATGGAGAAAATGAAGGGAACTTACTTCTGACAATGACATCAGGAAAAAGTCATGTAGCTGTTGAGCTTTACTGTAACCTAATCAAGGTCAGTAGCCTCTGGAGCTCATGGCTGTTGAGCTTTACTGTAACCTAATAATAATAATAATAATTCATTTATTTTATATAGCGCTTTTTCCAGACCCAAAGACGCTTAACAGAGAACAAGAGACAAGCAACAGGGAACAGAAACAGGCAACAGATACAGGTAACAGGGAACAGTTACAGGGAACAGATACAAATGACAATGGCGGTTCAGGGCAAGGTAGTATGGAGAAGCAGAGGGGAGGAAGATAGCAGGAGGGAGGAGGAGGGGGGGCGGAGGGTGATGGTTTGGAGGAGGTGGTCAGGGGTAGGGGAGGTTGTAAGCTTGGGAGAACAGATAGGTATTAAGTGGGGTTTTGAAAGTGGGGAGTGAGGGAGAGTCTCGGACAGTCTGGGGGAGGGAGTTCCAAAGTCGGGGTGCGGCGCGGGAGAAAGCACGGTCACCAAAGGTTTTGAGTCTGGATGGGGGGATGATGAGGGTGGCAGTAGAAGAGGATCGGAGTGTACGGGAGGGGCGATGGGGGATGAGGTCAGTCAGGTAGGGGGGGGCTAGGCTGTGGAGGGCTTTGAAGGTGAGGAGGAGTAATTTGAAGTTGATGCGTTGCTTAACGGGGAGCCAGTGGAGAGAGTGGAGGACAGGGGTGATGTGATCGCGGGACCGGGTGTGAGTGAGCAGGCGAGCAGCTGAGTTTTGTACCATCTGGAGTCTATGGAGGGAACGGGAGGTGATGCCAGTGAGGAGGGAGTTGCAATAGTCAAGGCGGGAGGAGATGAAGGCATGGATGAGGGATTGAGCAGCAGGGGGGGAGAGGCAGTGTCTGACTTTGGCGATGTTGCGGAGATGAAAATATGAAGTTTTGACAACGGAGCTGACATGGGGATCGAAGGAGAGGGTGGGGTCCAGGATGAAACCAAGGTTGCGTGCCAGGGGGGAGGGGGTGATGGTGGAGTCGTCAATGGTGAGGGTGATGGGTCCGGTTTTATTGAGGGTGGATTTGGTGCCAATGAGGAGGAGTTCAGTTTTGTCGCTGTTGAGTTGGAGGAAGTTGTGGGTTAGCCAGGTTTTTATTGCGGATATGCAGTTTTCGATGTGGGTGAGGGGTGGGTTCTGGAGGGATTTGGTGGTGATGTAGAGCTGAGTGTCGTCGGCGTAGCAGTGAAAGTCCAGGTTGAATTGACGGATGATGTGACCAAGGGGGAGTATATAACAGAGGAAGAGCAGGGGGCCGAGGACTGAGCCCTGGGGGACCCCCTGCAAAACAGAGGAGAGGGTGGAGGAATGACCAGAGAGGGAGATGAATTGTTGTCTGTCGGTGAGATATGAGGTGAACCAGTCCAGTGCGGTGCCCTCAACACCCAGTTGGCGCAGCCTTTGGAGGAGAATCGAGTGGTTCACCGTGTCAAAGGCTGCGCTCAGATCGAGTAGAACTAGGATGCTGAGGGCACCAGAGTCAGCGGAGGTGAGGAGGTCATTGATGACTTTGGAGAGGGCGGTTTCGGTGCTGTGGTAGGGACGGAAGCCAGACTGTAGGGGTTCGTAGACGTTGTGGGAGTGAAGGTGGGAGTGAAGTTGGGTGGCGACGATGCGCTCGAGGGTTTTGGAGAGGAATGGTAGGTTGGAGATAGGGCGGTAGTTGGAGAGGTTGGCAGGGTCGAGGGTGGGTTTTTTGAGGATGGGGGTGACAGCGGCGAGTTTGTAGACAGAGGGGACGTGACCTTGGGAGAGTGACTGATTGAAAAGGGCAGTGAGGTGGGGGATGAGGGCGGGGAGGCAGGCCTTGGTCAGGGGGGTGGGGAGGGGGTCGAGGGAGCAGGTGGTAGACTTGGAGGCGGTGATGATGTCGGTGATGAGGGAGGAGTCAACAGGGGAGAAGGCAGCGAGGGAGGGGGGAGGTCAGGGGGAGGGAAGGTGATAGTGGGGGGAGGAGGGGCGGAGGGGTTGGCGATGGAGGCAGTTAGGGAGGAGTGGATTCTGGAGATTTTGCTGTTGAAGGCGTGGAGAAATGAGTTGCAGAGTTCAGGGGAGGAGAGTGTGTTATTGTCCGGGGGTTGGAGGAGCTTTTTGACAGTGGAGAAGAGAGTGCGCGGGTTCCTGTTGGTGGTGTTGATGAGGGTGGAGAAGTGGGCAGATTTGGCGGCTAGGAGTGCATCACGGTAGGAGGAGAGGTGCTGTTTGAGGAGTTCGGCGTGTACAGTGAGGTGGGTTTTCTGGTGAAGTCGTTCCAGTTGCCGGCCGGTCTGTTTCATCGTGCGGAGTTGGGGGGTGAACCAGGGGGAGGAGGAAGTGAATGAGACTGTGGAGGTTTTCAGGGGGGCCAGGGAGTCAAGGGAGTCGGTGAGTGCAGTATTGAGGAGGGTGGCATAGTCATCAGGGGAGGAGGGGGCGGAGTCAGGGGGGGGGAGGGCAGAGGATATAGTCTGGGAGAGAGTGGGTAGGTCGATGGATTTGATGTTACAGAAGGAGATGGTGCGTTTGTTGGGGCAGCGGGGTGGGGGCAGGGGAGCAGAGAAGAGAATGCAGTGGTGGTCAGAGAGAGGGAAAAGGAGAGGGTGAGGGTTAGAGATGGGTAGAGAGGAAGAGCAGACTAGGTCAAGAATGTGGCCTTTGGTGTGGGTGGGGAAGTTGATGTGCTGGGTGAGGTGAAAACAGTTGAGGAGAGAGAGGAAGTCAGATGTCAGAGGGGAGTCAGGTTGGTCAACGTGGATGTTCAGGTCACCGGTGAGAAGGAGGCGGGAGGAAAGAGAAGAAGCGATGGTGAGGAGTTCAGAGAGGTCAGACAGAAAAGAGGGGTGGGGCTTGGGGGGACGGTAAAGAAGAAGGGCAGTGATGGAGTTGGGAAGAGAGAAGGCGAGGTTTTCAAAGGAGGACAGGGATGGGAGGTTGAGGTTGAGTTCGTTGATGGGTAGGGATTGTTTATGGAGAACGGCGAGACCCCCCCCCCACGCCCAGAGAGGCGGGGCTTGGCGATGTAACTATAGTTGGGGGGGGTTGCCTGATTGAGTGAGTAGAAGTCCAGGGGCTGTTGCCATGTTTCAGTGAGGAGGAGAAGATCAATGTTATTGTCCAGGATGACAACCTAGTCAAGGTCATTAGCCTTTGAGGCTCATGGCTGTTGAGCGCTACTGTAACCTAGTCAAGGTCAGTAGCCTCTGGGGCTCATGGCTGTTGAGCTCTACTGTAACCTAGTCAAGGTCATTAGCCTTTGAGGCTCATGGCTGTTGAGCTCTACTGTAACCTAGTCAAGGTCAGTAGCCTCTGGGGCTCATGGCTGTTGAGCTCTATTGTAACCTAGTCAAGGTCATTAGCCTCTGAGGCTCATGGCTGTTGAGCTCTACTGTAACCTAGTCAAGGTCATTAGCCTCTGGGGCTCATGGCTGTTGAGCTCTACTGTAACCTAGTCAAGGTCAGTAGCCTCTGGGGCTCATGGCTGTTGAGCTTTACTATAACCTAGTCAAGGCCATTAGCCTCTGAGGCTCATGGCTGTTGAGCTCTACTGTAACCTAGTCAAGGTCATTAGCCTCTGGGGCTCATGGCTGTTGAGCTCTACTGTAACCTAGTCAAGGTCATTAGCCTCTGAGGCTCATGGCTGTTGAGCTCTACTGTAACCTAGTCAAGGTCATTAGCCTCTGGGGCTCATGGCTGTTGAGCTCTACTGTAACCTAGTCAAGGTCAGTAGCCTCTGGGGCTCATGGCTGTTGAGCTTTACTATAACCTAGTCAAGGCCATTAGCCTCTGAGGCTCATGGCTGTTGAGCTCTACTGTAACCTAGTCAAGGTCATTAGCCTCTGAGGCTCATGGCTGTTGAGCTCTATTGTAACTTAGTCAAGGTCATTAGCCTCTGAGGCTCATGGCTGTTGAGCTCTACTGTAACCTAGTCAAGGTTATTAGCCTCTGAGGCTCATGGCTGTTGAGCTCTACTGTAACCTAGTCAAGGTCAGTAGCCTCTGAGGCTCATGGCTGTTGAGCTCTACTGTAACCTAGTCAAGGTCATTAGCCTCTGAGGCTCATGGCTGTTGAGCTCTACTGTAACCTAGTCAAGGTCATTAGCCTCTGGGGCTCATGGCTGTTGAGCTCTACTGTAACCTAGTCAAGGTCATTAGCCTCTGAGGCTCATGGCTGTTGAGCGCTACTGTAACCTAGTCAAGGTCATTAGCCTCTGGGGCTCATGGCTGTTGAGCTCTACTGTAACCTAGTCAAGGTCAGTAGCCTCTGGGGCTCATGGCTGTTGAGCTCTACTGTAACCTAGTCAAGGTCAGTAGCCTCTGAGGCTCATGGCTGTTGAGCTCTACTGTAACCTAGTCAAGGTCAGTAGCCTCTGGGGCTCATGGCTGTTGAGCTCTATTGTAACCTAGTCAAGGTCAGTAGCCTCTGGGGCTCATGGCTGTTGAGCTCTACTGTAACCTAGTCAAGGTCAGTAGCCTCTGGGGCTCATGGCTGTTGAGCTCTATTGTAACCTAGTCAAGGTCAGTAGCCTCTGAGGCTCATGGCTGTTGAGCTCTACTGTAACCTAGTCAAGGTCATTAGCCTCTGAGGCGCATAGCTGTTGAGCTCTACTGTAACCTAGTCAAGGTCATTAGCCTCTGGGGCTCATGGCTGTTGAGCTCTACTGTAACCTAGTCAAGGTCATTAGCCTCTGAGGCTCATGGCTGTTGAGCTCTACTGTAACCTAGTCAAGGTCATTAGCCTCTGAGGCTCATGGCTGTTGAGCCCTACTGTAACCTAGTCAAGGTCATTAGCCTCTGGGGCTCATGGCTGTTGAGCTCTACTGTAACCTAGTCAAGGTCAGTAGCCTCTGAGGCTCATGGCTGCAGCGTGTGGAGCATTTTTGCCAGGCAGGGAGGCGTCTTCTCTTCCCGGACTAGCTCTAAGGATCATAAACCAGATAATCCTCTGAAGTTGTCCGTTATTTTCATGTCCTAAAGTAACTAGTAACTAGCCCAGTTACTATTTCAGTAACTGTAATTGAGTTACTAAATTTGGAAAAGTAATCAGTTAGATTACTAGTTAGTGCATTAAGTTGCAGTAGTTACTCCAACACTGGTAACAACTAACCCACAAGGGGCGTGACAAAGCATCAATCTGCTAGGCGCTCGGAGCAACATAGTTGTAGGAAGCAGCATCCCTCTCTCCTCTTATCATATTCTGATCAAACCAGGTTTCTTGTGGGCCTTGTGTGTATTTTAGGTTACGTGTATGTTCTGCCTCTGCCTGTCTTAGTTTCACTGACTGTCACTGATTCATGGCTACATATGAAATGCATTGAATTGAGGTTTCAATAAAGTGCCTTCATAGCAGAATTGCCAAACCCTTGTTGTGTAGTAAAGCTGTTTGCTGTATGAAATGCTTTCAGCGGTCTCGCCCATACATTGTGCCCACTTCCTGCTGCTGCCTGCAAACGCTTCTGCTCTTCTATTCATGCTTCCTGTTGTTATGTTCCATCAGCCAGTTTCATATCTGTCAAATGACTATTTGAAAAAGTGTTGCATCATATAGTATAGTGTCATGCTGAGCTGACACACTTTCTACATGCTCAAGTCTGTTTTGGCCTCGACAATCTAAATGAGATTCAAGATTCAAGATTCAAGATTTTTATTGTCACTCCATGGTACAAGTATCACGTGTGAAATTCTTGTGCTGTGGACTCCGTTTACAACATAGTACAAATATAACAGGGCATATGAGTGCAAAAACAACAAGAGACACAACAAGCAATAAGGCAGTATAGTGATAAGACAAGTCAGAGACAGTGGCATATTCACTGCACATAGGTGCACATGTCGTGTGCATACTTTAGACGTGCTTAAACATTTTAAATTCTGCGTATTTGACATACAGGTGCAAATAACATATTCCTTATTAAACATACAATTAAACTCGGCATTTTAAATTCGGCGTATTTGACATACAGGTGCAAGTAGCATATTCCTTATTAAACATACAATTAAACGTTAGACATACGTAATGGTAGCAGCTACAGTACGGTACAGTGCGGCTACTACACTATTTGTGTATGTTAAGGAGTCTCGTGGCCTGCGGGAAGAAACTGTTCCTCAAGCGATTTGTGCGTGCTTTCGGAACCCTGTATCTTCTCCCTGAGGGTAACAGGGAGAACAGGCTGTTGTGGGGATGGTTTGTGTCTTTGATGATCTTCAGGGACCTCCTGAGGCACCGCTGTTTATACAGTTCATGCAGATCTGGCAACTCACATTCTGTTACGTGCTGTGCCGCGCGTCTCACTCTCCGTAGCGCCCTGCGGTCCATGGTGGTACAGTTCCCGTACCAGGTGGTGAAGCCGCCAGTCAGCAGGCTTTCAATGGTGCCTCTGTAGAAGTAGCCTGGGTAAACCCATCCCCCACGTGACCTGCTCTCAGACCTGTTCTCAGTCACTATGGTCTGGAGATCGAGCCATTCAAACCGATTTCTAGGGAGTGTTGGGCCCCCCTCGATAGACCACTCCACCAGCCAACCGTCATCCAATCAGCTTGGTGCACAGAGCACATGCGCAGTGCAACAGATGGCGTCATCACTCTGCGACCTTTGTTGTTAGCGCTCGAGCTAACTCCACCTAGCTAACTCACCGAGCTAACTCACTAGGCTACTGCTAGCAACCACAACCGGAGCGCGATGGCTACTAGCAATGTGAACGATTTTTGCAGGTTGTGTAAGAGAAACCTTCGTTCTAAAGGCAAGTTGGGCAGCTGCAAACCACTCGAGAAGGGGGTATTTCTACGCCTGGAGAGGGTTGGTGTGAAACTACACCAACAGGATAGCAAATCATGTCGGATTTGCCAGAGTCTGACTGAGGTATGTACTTGTAACCTAATGTACTAGTGCTCATGGCCGTAACTAGCTATGAGGACGGGGAGGACCTCCCCTAATATTTCAGAGGATTTTTTTTTTTTTTTTTTATAAAACAATCTGCATGGAAAAGCATGAAAAACACGGGATCGCTTTTATTTTGAAATGAAAGGCAGGTCAGGCAGGAAGTCATCTGACGCCGCGTCCGCGGTAACTTGATTCCGAGAGAGCAGCAGCATGGTGGTGAGTGATGACTGTCTGTCTGCCTGGCGAGATAATTGAAGGTGAGCGAGCTGCGAGACAGTGAGCGAAGTGAACGACAGACAGTGAGTGACACTGACAGATTTTTTAGCAACAACCAAGAAAGTAAGTGTCTAGTCTGTCTCTTAAGTAATGTTACCTGTGTGACACGTTGGGATGCTACTGGCTAATCATGCATGATGCCAATTGCCAAGCTCCCGAAGTCAGCTATGCAGGTGGCTATATGCATGGTTTCAGTTTCTTGACCCAATAAGTAACAAAAAGAGGTGGTGTAAAGTTAAAAACAACATAATATATTTTATTGTTTTTTTCAATCGTTCCTATCAGGAATAAATAAATGTCCCTCTGTATGTTTTTTTTATTATCGATGATGACTTTGTGTGTTGTGTACGGCTTGGGTTGTGTACCTGTGTTTGTAGGTGTCATTTTGATATGAATGTGGCTAAAACAGTTTGTGTTTGTTAGTTACAATTATGTTGACAGGAGAGCTGAGCAGGTGGTGACATGAAAGAGAATATACTGAATAATGACATCACAACAGTATAATCCTAATGTTGATTTAAAATGATATATTACTCTAAATATGGCTAAAAAAGGGGGGGGGGGAAACTCAAATTTTTGCGCCCTTGCGGGCGCCACCGGATCCGCCTCCCCTTGCTGGACCTCCCCTATTTCGGAACCCTGGTTACGGCCCTGCTAGTGCTGCACGATTAATCTACACTTCCCCCGTGCACTCCCGCAAATAAGTAATGTTATGCGCAGCCAGTTTATCAGATAATTTCGCCGTAAAATGTGTCCAGGTGATGAGAAGCCCCAGCTTGTACAAGCTGTCCTTTGTATGGTTGCTGCCCGTCCGCTCAGACCCGACTTTTCCTTATCGGCTGTAGTGGGTTAGCGAGGTAACGTTAGCTAGATTACGGGAGCATTTAACGATCTAATTAATTCTAGAAAAACATGTCAGAAGCTAGCTAACGTTAGCCACGTGTAACATACAGTAACTAATACGTTTTATATTATTAGTCATTTGGATTTGCCAGAGTCTGACTGAGGTATGTACTTGTAACCTAATGTACTAGTGCTGCACTATTAATCTACACTTCCCCCGTGCACTCCCACAAATAAGTAATGTTATGCGCAGCCAGTTTATCAGATAATTTCGCCCTAAAATGTGTCCAGGTGATGAGAAGCCCCAGCTTGTACAAGCTGTCCTTTGTATGGTCGCTGCCCGTCCGCTCAGACCCGACTTTTCCTCATCGGCTGTAGTGGGTTAGCGAGGTAACGTTAGCTAGATTACGGGAGCATTTAACGATCTAATGAATTCTAGAAAAACATGTCAGAAGCTAGCTAACGTTAGCCACGTGTAACATACAGTAACTAATACGTTTTATATTATTAGTCATTTGGATTTGCCAGAGTCTGACTGAGGTATGTACTTGTAACCTAATGTACTAGTGCTGCACGATTAATCTACACTTCCCCCGTGCACTCCCGCAAATAAGTAATGTTATGCGCAGCCAGTTTATCAGATAATTTCGCCGTAAAATGTTAACGGGGATCTATACTGTTACATGTGTCTACTGTACTGACGTCCTCTCTGTTTATTCTTTCAGGTATTAATTCAATACCCTTCCAATCCAAACAGACCAGAGTGCCATGCCCCACATCAGCCGCAGGTATTGTGGAGAAGGGCAACTGGTCAGCTGCTGCCAACCTGATGAGGAAACAGGCGTGCTTGTTATGCTGGATCCTCCGACGCTGTTCGCCTCAGGACTTGAAGGCCTAACGTTGTACCATGGACTGTATACATTCTGTGCTAATAATGCTAGCATGCTAACATCCTTTTCACACACACACTGAATATACCGAAATGCTAGATTTGATCATGGACTTAACGCTAATGTTAATCAAAAACGGCCGCAGTCATAACGGTAAGGTGTGTTTGACCTAATTGAAATATTAACGTTAATGCCCTCACATTTCAGCATGGTTACAGATAAACCTATTTAACGCTAGCTAGCTACAGTAGATTTTTGGAGGCTATAGCGTTAACGTGAATGTCATGACATAGTGAGCGTAGTGTTATACTGTATATTATACATAATCCAGATCATATTCCAGATGCAACCTAGCTAGATGTTAAGCTCCACACTGCTGTATGAGTACAATCAAATCTATCAAGCCTTAATATCATATTCCAACGTGAATTCAGCTGAGGGGTTCGCTCCAGAACGAGACTGTTGCATTAAATATTTGTACACGTTACTGTGCAGTAGTTAGTGCAGGCTAGTTAATTGTTGGAAGTAAGGTTTTTGAATTCTAAAAGGCTCACAGCACATGTTGTTTCTGACTTGGATTGATTAATCAAAATTTTCTAAATCTTTACTACTGTCCATTAATAATGACATCAGGTGACAAGCTGAAATGTCAATTCTTATAGCAAATCTAGGTAAATTTCAGACTTTAACGTAGTGTCTTGTCTGAAGTGAATACAAGTGACCTATATTTTTCAATCCTGTCTTTGAATAAAAGTTGTACATTGTGTTATACTTGAAAACCATGTATTTGCTCCCTTATTTGTGTTCACAATTACAACAAATCTGTATGGTTTATCTGTTGGCATTAAACCGTGGTATTTCCTTGGGTGATATTCCATATTTGTCATTAAACCTAGCTGTTCACATCTGCATTTTCTACAAATTGGGCTAAAGTTGCAATGATGAATCAAAGCCACGTGAGATATCACAAGTAGCCTACTTTTATTAAAAAACAAAATAAAATGCAAAGAGAGGTTTCCTTCTCTAACTATTGGTGCGTTCACAAAATATTTACACAATGAGATTTTTTTATAAATAATCATCAATAACGTGGATAATGATGACATCTGCAGCTGCTGGACGAGAGACAGAAGAAACTACCAACCGAAGATTGGAGCAGAGGACATGACTACAGAGAAACTTAACCGACCAGCACTCTGCTTCAATCAATGAATGCTTATAAATAAACCATACACATGAGAATTACCGTTAACGTTACAGCATTTAATAACATAAATATGGTGATATCTGGTGGTCTGAAATTACTCTCTCTAGCTACAGTAGGGTAACTGGCTCCTATTGTGTCTTATTATTGTAACGTTTGAATCAGCGTTTCATAACTATAATAGCCTAATGTTACTGTAGCCTGGATGACGTTAGCTAATACTACCCAGCCTTCCATTGGCATATGCTGCCTCACAAATCAATCATTGCAGCCGGACTGGTCATTTGGTTCAGCATCAAAATGGGCTGAGAGATTGAGTAGGCTAAAATACACATGAGAATTACAGTTAACGTTACAGCATTTAATAACGTTAATTTTCGTGTACCCGATGCCAGGATATTTTGTCACTTTTTACATGTTTGGTAGGGAATTATTTTAATTATGTTAAACCAGCGTTTATCTTCCATAATGTATTAAATCATAATCACAATGCTATGAAGACATTACCTGATCACCACAGAGCTGCACAGACAAGTTTATCAGATAATTTCGCCGTAAAATGTGTCCAGGTGATCAGCTCTGAAGCCCCGGCCTGTATGATCCGCTAAAATCCGATTTCGATATAGGTGTTATTTTGATCAACAGACCTAGCATCACATTATTCAGTTTAAGGATCCTTATGTGGAAACATTTTGAGAACCACTGTTTTGAAGTACTATTACTATAGCTGTTTTCATTCTCACATGACAATACAACAGAATAGAGTATCAAACAAAAAACATTTTTATTAACAGCTGTTTTTCACTTGAATTTCCTCAACGTAGTTGCATAGCCATATAGCTAGTAGCTAGCTCGGGAGCTATGCTTTAGAGAGGCCAAATGCTAACGGCTAGGTAGTGCTAAGCCGCTGCAGCTGTTACACGTCATTGACAAAGACGCACTCTCTGATTGGCCGATCACGGCAGGACTGATGTTGGCAGTCATGCCGTCACTCATTGGCTGCGGGTCTGCGTGGGTCTTTCAATCGCCCCAGAAATCGATTTGAATGGCCCGGAGTCTAGACGCTAGTGACTGGGAACTGAGAGAGCAGGTCACGTGGGGGCTGGGTTTACCTAGGCTACTGTAGAAGTCCCTGAGGATTTCTTTCCTTAGCCCAAATTTCTTCAGGCGCTTGAGTCCGTGTATTCGCTGTTGGGCCTTTTTGACGACAGTGGCGGTGTGGCCGGCCCAAGTCAGGTCCTGGTGGATATTGACTCCCAGGTACTTGAAGCTGTCCACCCTTTCCACCACTGTGCCGTTGATGGTGATTGGGGGGTGTGCGCCCCCCCTCCCTCCTGCAGTCTACAATGATCTCCTTGGTCTTGGAGACGTTCAGAGAGAGGTGGTTGTCCTGGCACCATTGTTCCAGGGCCCCCACCTCCTCTCTGTAGGCCGTCTCGTCGCTCCCCGAAATCAGCCCCACGACTGCTGTGTCGTCTGCAAACTTCACGATGGAGTTAGAGGTTTGAGTCGCCACGCAGTCGTGGGTGTAGAGGTCGTACCAGAAGGGGCTGGAGACGCACCCCTGGGGCGCTCCTATGCTGATGGTCAGTGGGGAGGAGGTGAGGTTGCCCGCCCTCACCACCTGGCGGCGGTCTGTCAGGAAATCCAGGATCCAGTCGCACATTGCTGTGTTAAGTCCCAGGTCCTTGAGCTTGCATACCAGCCTGGAGGGTACTATGGTGTTGAATGCTGAGCTGTAGTCCACGAACAGCATTCTTACGTAGGTGTCCTTCCCCTCCAGGTGGGACAGGGCGGTGTGGAGCACGTGTGCTACTGCATCCGCTGTGCTCCTGTTGGGGCGGTATGCGAATTGTAGCCGGTCGTGGTCCGGGGGGAGTGTGGGGCGGATCTTTGATATGACCAGCTTTTCAAAGCACTTGCTGGCTATTGGTGTGAGGGCTATTGGGCGCCAGTCGTTGAGGCTGGTCACTTTCTGCTGCTTGGGAATGGGGATGATTGTCGCTGCTTTGAAGCAGGAGGGAACTCGTCGGAGGGAGAGAGACTGGTTGAAAATGTCTGTGTATACGCCTGCCAGCTGGTGGGCGCAGGCCTTGAGGACCCGCCCGGGGATGCCGTCCGGGCCGGCCGCCTTGCGAGGGTTGATACGCAGGAACGACCGGCGCACCTCCTCCTCAGTGATGGTGAGAGGGCGGTCTGGGTCTGTGGTAGCCTAGGTAAACCCAGCCCCCACGTGACCTGCTCTCTCAGTTCCCAGTCACTATACACATAGTGACTGAGAACAGGTCTGAGAGCAGGTCACGTGCGGGATGGGTTTACCCAGGCTAGGTCTGTGGGGGGGGGGGGGGGGAGGTGGGGGGGGGGTTGGTGGTTAGGTGGGGATGGGAGGGGGTGGGGGGGAGAGGTGGCGGGGAGAGGAGGGCAGTGGGGGGGGGGAGCGGAGGAGGGGTGGTGGGGGGGCGGAGGGGGGGAGTGGTGGTGGGGGGGGGGGGGAGAGGAGGGGAGGGGTGGTGGGGGGAGAGAGGTGGCAGGGGGGGGAGGAGAGGAGGTGCCAGGGGGGGTGGTGGGGGAGGAGAGGAGGAGGGAGGGGGGGTGGTGGGGGGGAGGAGAGGAGGAGAGGGGGGGGAGGTAATGAGCTATTGATCAATCAATGTTCCTCTCGAGACTGAAAATATGGCCTTTACATTTTGTGTGGAGATGAGTTACATCATCACATGTTGTCCACATATTACAGTAAATTCTATGACAACTGTCCTTCATATTATGAGACAAACAATATGAACCAGTTGTTCTTGTCTTTCCCATGTTTCACACAGACAGACATGTTGCCTCTCTTTCTTTTGTCTGTTTTCTCTCTTTTTCTTTTTTGCCGATGACTCTGTCAATGTTTCCCCGACACCTACAGCACCTACACCACCTACACCACCTACACCACCTACAGCACCTACACCACCTACAGCAGCTACACCACCTACACCACCTACAGCACCTACACCACCTACAGCAGCTACACCACCTACAGCACCTACAGCACCTACACCA
The DNA here is from genome assembly GCF_964638095.1 of Poromitra crassiceps. Classification (NCBI taxonomy): domain Eukaryota; kingdom Metazoa; phylum Chordata; class Actinopteri; order Beryciformes; family Melamphaidae; genus Poromitra; species Poromitra crassiceps. The sequence continues at coordinate 15,878,134 of NC_139640.1, read as the reverse complement.
CCTACAGCACCTACACCACCTACACCACCTACAGCAGCTACACCACCTACAGCACCTACACCAGCTACAGCACCTACACCACCTACACCACCTACAGCACCTACAGCAGCTACACCACCTACACCAGCTACAGCACCTACACCACCTACAGCACCTACACCACCTACACCAGCTACAGCACCTACACCACCTACACCACCTACAGCACCTACAGCAGCTACACCACCTACAGCACCTACACCACCTACAGCACCTACAGCACCTACACCAGCTACAGCACCTACAGCAGCTACACCACCTACAGCACCTACAGCACCTACAGCACCTACACCACCTACACCACCTACAGCACCTACAGCAGCTACACCACCTACAGCACCTACACCACCTACAGCACCTACACCACCTACACCAGCTACAGCACCTACAGCAGCTACACCACCTACAGCACCTACAGCAGCTACACCACCTACAGCACCTACACCACCTACAGCACCTACACCACCTACACCAGCTACAGCACCTACAGCAGCTACACCACCTACAGCACCTACAGCAGCTACACCACCTACAGCACCTACAGCACCTACACCACCTACAGATAAGAGACAGATAAGAGACAATACGTAGACCGGTACATCAAATGGAAACTATGGGGGAAGTACACATAGGAAACACTGTCGACCACACACTTTAGATCACACACACAAACACACACAGACACACACAAACACACACACACACACACACACACACACACACACACACACACACACACACCCACACACACACACACACACACACACGCACGCACACACACGCACACACACACACACACACACACACACACACTACAGTAACAGACATAATGCATTCACATACATGCAGACACATACATTATCAGACACATGTGCACATTCCCTGTGCCCACACAAGCCAGCTTTGTGAGGTGTATCTATTGCACCCTGTATGTCTCCACAGAAGCAGGTCACTATACAGAGAGAGGAGTCTCCTTCTCTATTGCACCCTGTATGTCTCCACAGAAGCAATAGGTCACTGTCTGCAGAGAGAGGAGTCTCCTTCTTGTCTGCTTGTATATCTTGTCCCCGTTGTCCTGCCTGGAGTCACTCAATTTGGACAAGTCAGTTTCAAGAAAGCATTTAGATTCATACTTAAAGTTTGAAGTGCTTAATTAACAATGAACTTTTCATTTGAGAAAAATAGTTGGTTTCTCTGGACACTTTGTTTTATTTTTTTTACGTGAATGCATTAGTATTGAAGAATGCAATTTTCCAATTGGTTGATGGTTGAGCATATTTTCTTCTCATGTGCTCTAGGGGTGTCAAAAATGATTGATTATAAGATGCATCGCGATGCGGACGTGCATGATGCTGCATCGATTCACAGATGTAAAAAAAAAAAAAGAATAAATAATCGAATAAAATATAATGGAAGTACTTGCAGTTGTTTATTTGGATCATAATACAATGCAATTCCAAATGCACTTTTATTTTAAAAGTAGCCACACAGTGAGAAAAACGAGAGTGAGAAAAAATAAATCATGTATTGGGAAAAAAATTGATGCATCGATTTAAGATGCATCGAGATGCATCGATAATCGTAATCGAATCGAATCGTAGCCCTCTGAATCGTAATCGAATCGAATCGTGAGGCCAGTGAAGATTCACAGCCCTAATGTGCACTATATTGAACTAGTGGACCCATGGGAGTTAGATCGACCCTGGGAGTTAGACCCTCCTGGTCTGGAACACAGTGGTCTCCACTGATGATATCACTTATATTATCTGTATATAATTGGTGATGTCACTGTCATTTGTGAGTGATGTCATCAGTGATGGTGTCACCAGATGTTGTCATCATTGCTCGAGTGACATCACATCATTATGCCATCAGTGATGTCCCTTGAGCAGTCAATGATGATGTCATCAGTGAGTGATGTCACCAAATGATGTCATCATTGCTCGAGTGACATCAAATCATTAGGTAATTAGTGCAATCATTAGGTAATTATGGCAATTAATTAATTGGCCTTAATTCCCCCCCCCCAAAAAAAGTGGCTCAGTTAGGTCACCCACAGGGGTGCTCTTTATACACTTCCTGAAAGAATCAGACAGATCGCACGTAAAATGGCATTTATTATAGCATTAAAATATCTAAAACGAGTAGACCTACAGTATGTTATATATTTTAGTTGTGTACTTACATTATCACAAATATTTTCCAAAAATGCTCAAACCCAGAGAAATCCATAATTTTATTCAAGACTGTGAATTAAGTTGCTTGCCAATGATGTCATCACAGAGCGCCAGATGTTATCCAGATCTCCGGCCAATTCATGGACTTTTTTCTTACTTTTTCAAGTCACATCACTGTCATTTTGTAGATATTGGTCGTTTTTAATATATTTTTTGACTGGATGAATGATTTTAGTCATCGGAGGTGTGGATCTTAAGTTATTAGTTAGTTACGTTAGAGAAGCCAACAGTTCGCCTCGCTGATATCCTGTGTCCACCGAACTCTATTTGAAAAATGGTGAGTTTTTAACAAACTGTTTATTTAGTGTTTGTTGCCCGTTTTAATTACCGAGTCAGCAGCAGCAGCAGCAGCCTCCAGATCGGTGACCAAGGCGAAGTGCGAGACAGACAGACCCAGAGCGAGCCCTAAACACTGCACACTAGCGGCCAGCAGTGGGAGAGAGTAACAGTCTCCTGCAATGTTGGGCAAGTTACTCTGAAAATGTAATTAGTTAGTGATTACTGATTACTCCTTAAAATAGTAATGTTACTTTACTGATTACTTTTTCAGAATTAATTAGTTACATTACTAATTGCGTTACTACTTACTTTTTTTTTTTACCCCAAAAAAGTGACGTACAACCAACCTTTTACAACTGAATCCACTTTATTGGAATGAAATACAGGAGTCCACAATCGGCCAAAATGCATAACTGCAGCCTCTCAGACCTGAAGAAATACAGTATAATAATAATAATAATAATATAGGCTATATAAAAAAAGCAATGGTCTCTCCTGAGTTTCTCTGTTGTTTTTCTGCATAAAGCCAAAAACACTGGCAGGTAATGATGTAACAAAGTAACTCAGCGTTACTTGGATTAGTAACTGTAATATAATTGCTGTTTTTAAAATTGTAAATTGTTAGTTACTGACAAAGTCTCCCAACAGACCGGTGTTTAAGTGGCAAGAATAATTCATCATAAGTAGCTTATTGTAAGGGATGTATAACTGGTGTTGAGTCTCCACTCCACAGAGAAGAGGAGTGATGCTTCTGTGAGCTGTAAAAACCTTAACACACGATTCCTTTAGAGACTCAGCACTCGCACTTTACTTTGGTTTTAGCCTCGCCATCTTAACGGCTGCATTTTAATTAGAATATATACAGCTTGCATTTTTAACCAGCCCAGTCTCCAAAAAATTGTAAAATAGCAACGTTTGACTAACAATTTCGGCTCAAAAATTGTAAAATGGAAATGGAGACCATCCATCACTTCTCTCTCTTCTGGGGGTCCCGTCTCCGACCCCCTGAAGGGGTCTCCGACCCCAGACCCTAAACCTAACCTCTCCCCCCCCCCCACAGCTAAACCTAACCTCTCCCACCCCCCCCCCCCCCACAGCTAAACCTAACCTCTCCCACCCCCCCACAGCTAAACCTAACCTCTCCCACCCCCCCACAGCTAAACCTAACCTCTCCCACCCCCCCACAGCTAAACCTAACCTCTCCCACCCCTCTAAAACTTCCCACCCCTGTATAAACTCCCATTTATTTATTTTTTACAATTTTTTTTTTTTTTTGTCGGCCCGCTGCGCTTCACGTCATCTCGGCGCAAACCTCCATAGGCGTGCTTATGACCATAATAACAGGATTCACAAGGTGAGATCACTCCCCTTAACTCATTGAATGCCAATGACGACAGCTGTCGTCAATTCAAATACTGACGTAGAGTGCCAATGACGACGGTTGTCGTCAATTGCGTTTTTTGACGGTGGGACGTGGATCAATCCCTGATACATCTCTGGTACAACTATTGTAGCTATTGGAGGTCTATAACCTATTTTACAGAACCCTTAGGTGGCGACAGTGCTCTCCACATAACAGAAAGGCAAGGAAAAAACAAAGAAGAAGTCGTTATGGAAACGGAAATCGCATCGCATCCGTATGCATCGATATGCTGAAGCACGTTACTGCAGCTGTGCCTGCAGCAGCCAATCTGCTCCCACAATTGAGCCGCTCTGTGTCGGTTGCGACAGCACATCCGCACATCCACACCGTGGAGTTATTATTCTCAACTGGAAGCATCGTTGCCGGTGACAAACACACGCGGAACGCTGTAAAAAAGCTGCACCCTTCACTGTGCGCACAGCAAACTCAGCAGAGAGCCACCACAGACAGGAGGAGGAGTGTGCAGTTGAGGCGAGGCGGGGCGGGGCGGGGCGGGGCGGGGCGGGGGGGGGGGGGGGGGGGGGGCACGCAGAGCAGCACGCAACACCCAGACAGACCCAGGCAGCAGGACAGGATTGACAAACGCAAGCCAGAATATCCGATGCCCACCAGCAGCAAATCAAGACCAGCAAGAAGCTGCAACCAGCAGCGCACGCAGGGGCCAGCGCTGCTGGTTGTAGCTAAAAATATTATTCTGCCAAACAAAATTCCCTGGCCTAAACTGTTTTATTGAAGGAAATTATTTTTGAGGTGTGACTACATTAGAAAAGATTAGCTTCAGAGTCAGTGTGTGCTTGAAATGTTTAATTTCACAAAAGGCCAATTATCTCAGCTTCTAGAAAAAAATTACTGTTTTTGGATGAATCAAGCTATCTTCTCCGGCTCATAACTAAAGAACGGAAAATGGGATCAATAAACTTTTTTTTGCAGATGATAGAATAGAGTCTCATCGTTCTTTGTGCGTGTTCAGTGTTTACATAGTAATATCACACAATATTCTGTGGGCCTCGAGAAATCACTGAAAACGCTCTGAAACTCTGGCACTGGGAGCGTCCGTTCTCCAAAAGTGGCTGGCACTCAATGAGTTAAAAGTCACAGCGTCACTGCCATCACGTCTGTGACAGGCAGCAGCTTCCCGCGCTACACACAGACTCCCGCTCGTTCCCCTGGTAATCCAATTCAAAACGCAAATTACTTTTTCACACAAAACCATGACAAACAAATTCTCATTGTTAAATCAAGGTGTTTTTTTCTGCAGTGTAGGTTAGTTGAAAATCAACGTGGCATTCTGAGGGAAGTGTGTCCGCACGCGAGCCATGTGTAATGGGCCTATCCAAGCGAGGATTTCTTGCACTGCGCCGGAGAATACTGTCTGTGCTCAGGCATACGCCTGGCATAGAGGTTTTTTTTGCACTAAGACCAGCTATTTGGTTGGTGTTAAAATTGAGAGCACCCAAGGGCTTTTTTTCTAACACATTGCGCTGGAACGCCTATTTTGGTACAGGGAACGCCCAAACCTCTCTTTGCGCTTGGAAACAAACCGACGGTATCTTTGCCAGAGCGCAAAATGACACTTGTTCGAGACATATAGGCTAGAGGCCCACGGACACGCCTGGGCCACGCCTACACCTGCGTCTGCGCTTAGACCCCAGCGCAAAACTGGACGGTGGAGGCAGACGATAGCTTAAGACGCTGGGAAGATAGCAATAAGAGGCGCGCAAACGGCACCGCAAACGATAGCGCCGTACGACGATAGGGCCCTAGTCTACTACTGTATTTTTATTCTGCTTGGCAGCAGGTAGGTACAGCTGTTCACATCTCCATGGCAATGATAGAACATCGACGCAGGAACGCCATCTTTGCTGTGTAAAAACACTTGAAATCGCTTTCTGTGTAAAAAGGCAACGGTGGCTTACATGCGGCCCTTCATAACGGCGATATTGCGGAATCTCTGTGTAAAAGTGCACAGTTACAGACAACAGACTTGATCATTTGTTTGATCTGAGATAACCTATGTGAAAACATGTTCTTAAAATGTAAGAAAGTGGGAAATGTGTAAGTGTTTTTTATAGATTATTGTGCATTGATTGTCTTTGTCTGGCCCACTTGAGACTAAATTGGGCCGCATGTGGCCCATGAACTAAAAAGAGTTTGACACCTCTGATTTATGAAGATGTTTCTTCAGCCTAGACCACATGTGTCAATATCAAGGCCCCCGGGGCCAGATACGGCCCTCCACCACTTTTAATCAGGCCACCAATACATTCTGATCATTAATTGAATGTGGCCCGTGCATACCTTACGTCAGTGACTCTCACAATTGACGGCAACTGTGCAATTCTCTATATTCAAGGGTATTGAAAATAGTTGACTATTTAGTGATGAATAGAGAAAACATGAATAGGCTACTTAGTATTTAACTTGTTCCTGAAACCTGCCTTCACCTTCACAAGTGCATCACATTGAAATGAAAAATTCCTCAGTGCAATTTTTACACTTTGCAAAGTCATCCTGTGGGCCTTAATGGACCCTCTGATGGGCGGGTTCTGGCCCGTGGGCCGTATGTTTGATGCTCCTGTTCTAAGAAGTTGAGAGCGACAGCAGAGAAGAGGATGTGGTCACAGAGCTGCAGGCTGCAGATCGTTGGCAGTGCTGAGAAATGACAGAGGCACCTCTTTCATTTCCTTCACCTTTACAGCTTTCTCAAGAAGCGCTCATCCAAACAACTCCACACTCCACACTGCACTTAGGTCCTCCTGAGCACCAAGTGTGAAGTAGATCGGATAAAAGGTTCTCGAGATATGTGAAGGACAGACAGACAGACAGACAGGCAGACAGGCAGACAGACAGACAGAAAGACAGACAGACAGACAGGCAGACAGACAGACAGACAGACAGACAGACAGACAGACAGACAGACAGACAGACAGACAGAGTACTTGCAGCACTGTTTGTTCTTTTCTCTTCCCATTTAAGTTTATTTCTCCCCAAAGTGTAATAATACTAGTTATAATACAGTTTATATGCCTTTAAGGATTCATTCATTAATTCATCTATTCATCCATCTATTCATTCATTCATTCATTCCAAATGTATTTCAGGCTCAGGGTCCAGATAAAAGACAGGGCAACATAGAATGGATTATAAGGATCAAAAATAGATCCTGGTTTAAACAAATTGATGTCTTACAAAGAGACAACTGTAACAATGTCTCCACAGTAGGGATTGGTAGTGTGTAGCACTAAACCTTATGTTTGATAAAACCAAGATGATTTCATTTACAAAGACATCAAGCTCGCAGATAAATGTATACATGAGATTTCTTAAATCAGTTAGGAATGTACTGACTCCTGCAGCCACAAGCATCTCACTTGCACTATAACATCTAGATATTTTAAGTAGTATTATCATGCGATCATTATAAGCTACTTGAAGTCTCTGTCAGATTGCCTTTTTGTACTTTGACCACACGTGTCCAGGATAGAGTTGTGTATAAATGCTCTGAACAGAGACATCTTCACACCATCTGTAGAGCTACTAAACCTGAGTGAGAGAATGTTTGCTTGTGCCTTCATCCTGTGACTTTTTATATCATCATCATCATCATCATCATCTATTCTTTTTGTTCTGTAATAGAATCAGAATCAGCTTTATTGGCCAAGTTTGTAGACATACAGGGAAGTTGACTCTGGTATATGTTGCTCTCAATGTACTTACACAGGGGGGGAGGTGTGCATACAAGCTAAAATGAAAAACAGTGATCATACATAAAGCAAGTTAGCTGTTATTTACATGATATACAATGAGTGTGATGTACAACTATAAATATGTATATGATCAACTAAAGTAAAAGTATATAGCTATATACAGTCTGGTATATGTAAACCACACTGGATTGTAAACAAGGCTATATGAGTCAGATATTGCACTGTGGTTTATCTATCTATATAAGCAAAGCTATGGGACATAAATTGCACAGTTATTGAGAAACAGCTTGTTTTAATAAAATGTGCAAGATGATTTGATTTATTACAGAGCCCAGTAGTATTATCATGTGACTCCATGAGGTTTAGTTTGAAAGGAGGAGTCATGTTTAAACACTGAACTGTTTGCTCACTTTCAGTTTTCAATCAGTTTGTGTGAGAGAGAGAGAGAGAGAGAGAGAGAGAGAGAGAGAGAGAGGAAGAGGTGTAAACAGCTGAACACAGCATAGCACTGGCAGTTGTAGGTAGATTAGACAGAAATGGTTGTCAAATGTTCTAAATGCTCCCTCATGGACCTCCTGCTTCTTCTCGTGGGTGTGCTGTTCTTTCTGTTTGACATAGCGCTGGATATATATGCAGCTGTGAAGTTCTACCAGAAGGAGTACTACATCAGCCTGGGTCTATGGCTGGCTGTTCTGCTGGGCTCATCGTTTCTGATTAACATCTGGAGCTTGCTGATGTATCATCATTATGGCTATAAGACAAGGACCAAGGTGGAGAAGTGCCTGGGCCCGCGTTCACTCAGGATCATACACGTGCTGCAGCTTGGATTGTTCTTCAGGTTGTCAAAACTTTGTCTATTTCTAATTGATCACACTAGTATGGGTTGAGAACTAGACCTGTAAGAGAGTGGGTCTAAGTGTAACTTATCTTAACTAAGTTTTATACAAATTAGACGCATTTATGTTGCTTCAGAAAGCTCCAAACAGCTTTTACAATTCCACTCTAACATCAATCTGTCTCACTGAAACACTCATTTACATGGGGTGCAAAGGCAACATTTACTCAGCTGGTGCATTATGTTGTAAATACAATAGAAGAAGATCTTAGTCGTGTGTCTGACTGCCTGACTGTGTGTGCGTGTGTGTGTGTGTGTGTGTGTGTGTGTGTGTGTGTGTGTGCGTGTGCGTGCGTGCGTGAGTGCCCGCGCGTGCATGCGTGCGTGCGTGCGCCCGTGCATGCGTGCGTGCGTGTGTGTGTGTGTGTGTTTGTGCGCAGACATCATGATTGACTAACTAAAGAACAATACATGATAGAGAGCTCTCCCCATCAGATTCTTCCTCACTCATGTCAAGAAAAATGTTCACTGCCTCTGGACATTCATTCTTCTTCTGTTGTCTCTTTTTTTCTAAGATAGGCTACTGTATGTGGCTAATCTAGCTTACTGTAAGGCAAGCCAAAAAGACATCTTGAGTAAAAACAATGGGTGTTGCTAGGCAACGGGGCATGGTGCAAATGTTGTGCGCGGCATTATACAGCTGTTTTATATGAGGGGTAAAAATGACTCCTTAAAGCAAATTTATACTGACTGCGGAGTGTCCGGCGTCCGCGGTGTTCACGGCAAGACCGTTCTCTCCGCAGAGGCACATCTTTTTATGGTAAATACGGTAGCAGCAGCGTCTGCAGAGAGCGGAGAATCCCCCTCCAGGCTCCCGTTGTGTTTTTAGCGAGAATGCAAATGTCACATCAGTTCTTCCGTGTGTGATCCTGATTTATATCGGCGAATAATCAATCCTAGTGCAATTATAGGCTATTTTCAGTTTGTTTTTAGCAAGTAAGTTTGTTGTCTTCTTGTTTTTGTGCTTTGCATTACATTTTTTCGATCTCAAATCGTTTTTTATTGACGTAGTAAATTGTAGGCTATTCACTCTAAAATGGGCTCCCTCATGACTGTGAGAAAAGGATCATGTTGCTCCCTCACTCATGTGGCGATGCTCAAACCCGTTCATTTTGCACTGATTTCGCCGGTCACTTGGTCAGTTTGTGGAGGCTTCTTCCCTATACAAACCATAGCAAACATTAGCCAATCATAGCCTCGGAATTGACTGCACGAGCTCGCGGCGTGCTCTGCGGAGTTACATTTTTTGAGAGGAGCGCGGAGCTCCGTGCAGTCCCTCCGCAGAGCTTGTGCGGGGCGCCGTGCTCGCCGCACAGAGCCTCCGCTCCGCGAAAACCGGACACTCCGCAGTTAGTATTAATTAAGCTTTAGCGGTTCTAGGTATAAATGTGTCTTTTCATCCCACACACCCCATAATTCACCTAATGATCAATAAAACCATTTTAGGGTTAGGGTAAGGGTTAGGGAAAAGTCATGAACTGAGAGATGTAGGGGTTTTATTTTCACAGTTACATGCATTTGAAAACTCCAGGGGGGTAAAAATGACCCCTTGGCGGTTGTGTTAAATGCCTCTTGTTTGTCAGTTGTATGCTGGTTCTGGTTGTGCTGAAGCAAAGCAGACAGACTCATTCACACTCCTTCTCTCTCTCAGGTACGCTGCTCTAATAGAGGCCTCTATACGCAGCTTCAAGTCAAAGAGCACAAAGCCATCAAAGGTAAGGACATCATTTACAGGGGGGGACACAGAGACACAGGGGACATGTCCCCTGCACTTTTCCAGAAGGCAGTATATTGGAGCCCTTCACTTTCTTCCACAGTCTGAAGACTAACACTTTCAGATGTTTATTAAATGAGAATGTACCTGTCATACATCCCCTTGTGGTGGCATGAGGCGACAGCTGATCCCTTTATGAAAATCTCAGTTTTTGCCAAACACAAAACATGCAGTTTTTTTAATGTAGTATTCATGTGTTATTTTCCCCCTATTCTATTTGAACTAGAAATCTCATGCACCATGGGTGCAGTTATGGAAATCGCCCGCTCTGCAGGCTCACAGACACAGCTCACATGCTCCATGTCACATATGCAGCTCAGACGCTGTGCGGCCTCAGAGCCTGCTCTATTGGCATGCGTATTTGTATCCATGTGTGATGATGTTAGTTCCCATATCAGCCATTTCATTGTAGTGATACAATTTAAAAAACTTGACCTTATGAATAAATCTAATATGGCAGCAGCTGGGGGCTCCTGTCCGCTGGGCGGTGGGTGTTGGTCTCACCTGTGGGCAGGGTTGGGCAGCGGTGGGGCGTGGCTGCCTGGTTCGGAGGTGGGGACGGGACCGGGTGGTGGCAGAGTCCTGCAACGGGTCGGATAAAAAAGAATACTTATATAAATACGTATATGAATTCACGGGTACCGGCACGGGTAAAAATGAACTAAACGCGGGCGGGCAGCTCTTGGGAACAACGTACAGTAGACTAGAGCCATGTACTGTATGTTTTTGTGTTGTGCTCAGGCTATATTCACAGTCACTTACGGTAATCTCTGGTGCATGACGTGGGCAGTGTGTGTGCTGTTGGCGGAGGTCAGTCAGCCAGACAGAACTAGAGGAGTAGGCTACTTTTACCCTCTGTCAAACAGTTGTTTTACGCTTTGTTTCTCTATAAGCAACATGTTTCCAGCGTGCATACTGCATTGTTTGATGCTACAGACTGCACAACATAAACATTTAAAACTCAGCCGTGGAGTCAACGTGTTAGACTGGAGACGAGAGTTGTTGTTTCCATAACAACGGGCAGGCCACGGGCACGGGTTTTATATTGACGGGTCTGGGCGGGCACAGGTTTTATATTGATGAGTCTGGGCGGGCACAGGTTTTATATTAACGTGTCTGGGCGGGCACAGGTTTTATATTAACGTGTCTGGGCGGGCACAGGTTTTATATTGACGGGTCTGGGCGGGCACAGGTTTTATATTGACGGGTCTGGGCGGGCACGGGTTTTATATTAACGTGTCTGGGCGGGCACAGGTTTTATATTGATGAGTCTGGGCGGGCACAGGTTTTATATTAACGTGTCTGGGCGGGCACAGGTTTTATATTAACGTGTCTGGGCGGGCACAGGTTTTATATTGACGGGTCTGGGCGGGCACAGGTTTTATATTGACGGGTCTGGGCGGGCACAGGTTTTATATTAACGGGTCTGGGCGGGCACAGGTTTTATATTAACGGGTCTGGGCGGGCACGGGTTTTATATTGACGGGTCTGGGCGGGCACGGGTTTTATATTGACGGGTCTGGGCGGGCACAGGTTTTATATTGACGGGTCTGGGCGGGCACAGGTTTTATATTGACGGGTCTGGGCAGGCACAGGTTTTATATTAACGTGTCTGGGCGGGCACAGGTTTTATATTAACGTGTCTGGGCGGGCACAGGTTTTATATTGACAGGTCTGGGTGGGCACGGGTTTTATATTGACGGGTCTGGGCGGGCACAGGCTTTAGATTGACGGGTCTGGGCGGGCACAGGTTTTATATTGACGGGTCTGGGCGGGCACAGGTTTTATATTGACGGGTCTGGGCGGGCACAGGTTTTATATTGACGGGTCTGGGCGGGCACAGGCTTTAGATTGACGGGTCTGGGCGGGCACAGGTTTTATATTGACGGTCACATGAACAACTGCATGGCTGTAAGTAATGTTGTTATGCAAGTTGGTTGCCAATGTACATTCAAACCTCATGTGTTACTTAAGTCAGCTTTTCTACCTGTTCAAAGGTTGCTGTTCTCTTTCAAACCTTCTATAAGTGTATATACACGTATGCACGTCATCATTCTGTGCTACGCTATTTGATACAGAAAAATAGCATAAGTTACGCCGGAAACAGTATAGAGCAGGGGTGCCCAATACGTCGATCGCGATCGACCGGTCGATCGCGAAGGTAGTGTGGTCGATCGCATGGCATTGAGGGGAAGAATTTTTTTTTTTTTTTTTTTTTTTTTTACTGTTTTTCCACTGTTTTTCCACTGTTTCCACTGTTTTTC
>NC_139640.1:15845516-15860516 GCF_964638095.1 Poromitra crassiceps | reverse complement strand
TTAAAATTGATAATTGGATTAAAAGATACGAAATAGCTCATAAAATGTGTTTTAAAAGAGTAAGAACTCATTGTGCTAAAAAGGGCTAAAATGTTAAAAGATAATTTAATTCATTCATCTGTTATTTCATTCTTTATGGTTAAAAACTAATCTACAACAGTATTATTTGTGGTCTGTAAAGTCACCTAGATCGGCTGGTCTTGGATTGATTGCTTTTGGGTTCATCTGAGATCGATTGCTTTTGTCTTCATGCACGTACCAGGGGAAGTCGCGCTGTTTCTCTCATTCCAGTAAATACGCTGATGAAGAAACACCACATATCACTGTGTTGTGACTTTTCTCCCCATTCTCAGGTATGTCTGTCAGTAATTCACGGAGGAAACAAGTTGTAATCATTTCCTACTTTGTTTAGAGTGTCTAGAGCTGTGCATGTGACGTTTGTAGCCAGTTAAAAGACAAGTTTTACCGAGTTTGGTAACATGTGGTTTCAGTGCTTGTTAACTCAGCTCGTCATGACTGCACCAAGTCCGTTCGCCATTTTGTGTTTACAAGTGAAGAGATTGTCATGTATTTTGCACTGAGTTGTCTATACTTTGAGTATTGTTATTGTATGTGAGTTGTTTTGCGTGTTTACTGAGATACATATTATTTAACAGTGAATATAACAGTAGGCTATTATTTAATGGGAATTGTCTCAGATAATACTGTATAAAAAGAATGCTGTGAATAATTAATGTTGAAGTTTATATGGTCATATGTCAGGCTTATACCGAAATGTAATTGTTTTGTATGATTGTAAGCTGCATATATATTTCATTCATTCCAGTAAATACGCTGATGAAGAAACACCACATATCACTGTGTTGTGACTTTTCTCCCCATTCTCAGGGGTACAACATTTGGAGGCACCGCGCTGGGATTGTTGCCAGGAGGATCATCCCCAAGACAGAGGGACCCCCTCGCCAGCATCCCATTACAAACAACCCAGGCATCAGAGGACAGAGGCGGTCAAGGTGGTCTTCAGACCAACATTGGCAAACGTGTATCCTGAAGTGAGCAAAAGTGACCACTAGGGGGCAACAAAAAACCAATGAGTCAGAAAATCCCTTGTTTCACTGCTTGATCCCTCTGATAAAATGGAGTCTGAATCGGATAAGCTGCAGCTGGAAATTAAAGGAACATTGTACACATTGACGGGCGAACAACTGATTGAAATATGCCATGAACTAAAGATTGCAGGACCTATAAAAGAACATGTGCTGGGCAGAACTCGCAGTCAATTAGTTAATCATCTCATAAAGCATCTTGAACGAGAAGACTTCACCCAGCTAGAAGATGATGGCATGTCGTATCTCCTCAATATGCAGGAAATAATATACAAAGTCCAAGTGCCAACAGACAATGAAGTTGAAATAACAAAACAAACCGATGAACAAGAAATCCTCCAGAAAGAGGTAGAGGCACTCAAACTGTCATTACAAGAAAAGGAGACTGCAATGCAAGACCTGATGAATAAAAGCATAAACCCCCCTGCAAGTCTCAGCCCCCCAGTAAGAAGTATGGCCCCAGCACCCACTAATGGCTCCATGTGGCGCAAAGATTTTAAGATATCAGGCCAAATAGGTGAGCCAGGGCAAAAAGATCGGCTAACCTTCTCTAGTCTGGCCAGACAAATTGAAAGTGGGCTTAGCAAAAGCTATCCAGAATCAGAGATCACCGACGCTGTAATCCGTGCCATCATACCAGGTCTGCAGCTACGGAGCTACCTTGAAGGGAAAGATAAACTCACGCTGCCTGCCCTTCGGAGGATTCTCAGGTCTCACTACCAGGAGAGAAGTGCCACAGAGTTATATAAACAACTCACCTCTGAGGTCCAGAGCAGCAAAGAGACACCTCAAAATTTCCTGATTAGAACGATGGACCTGAGACAGAAAATCCTGTTTGCATCTCAGGAAGCAGCGTCAAGCTTAAACTATGATCCGGCACTAGCCCAGAGTTTATTCATGCACACTGTACTGACTGGCCTACAGAATGACAATATTAAAAGTGACCTGCAGCCTTACCTCCTGCAGACAAACACGTCAGATGAGCTGCTGCTGGAGAAATTGAACATTGCGTGCACCAATGAAAAGGAGAGACAGGACAAAAAGAAGCATTCTGCTCCACCACGAGTGACCAATGTAAACACTGTCCAGTCCAGCGAAGCCCCAGCAGAAAGGAAGGGCACCACCCAGCAAAACACAGCTACTCTGCCCCCGGATCTGCTATCTGAAATCAAAGAAATGCGCTCTGACATGGTGCAGTTGAAAGACAATTTGAGAGCCGAGGTCTCTCAAATCAGAGAAACCATTCAAAGGTCCACCCCTGCCCCCCCACAGCATCTCCCACCAAGCAGAGAACCAGCAAATGTGCCTGCCCCGTATCCAGTGTTTTCAACCCCACAACCCTCACCTTATAAGACTGAACCCAATGCTGTGCCACACTACTACCAGCAGCCCACAACAGCAGTGAGGGAGTACCGACCAGCATTCAGCCCGAGTGAGATGAGGGAAACGGCTCAGTTCCAACAGAGGTTTGCACCACAGCGATACTACTCAGTACCCCGCCCACGCCCCAGGTGTTATGCTTGTATTCAAGCAGGTGAAGAGTATTGTCAGCATTGTTTTAGGTGCGGGAGCAGCGAACATTTCAGAGCAGGTTGTAAAGCGCAGAGGGCAGCAGAACCAGCTAG
Organism: Poromitra crassiceps; assembly: GCF_964638095.1. Classification (NCBI taxonomy): domain Eukaryota; kingdom Metazoa; phylum Chordata; class Actinopteri; order Beryciformes; family Melamphaidae; genus Poromitra; species Poromitra crassiceps. The sequence continues at coordinate 15,857,785 of NC_139640.1, read as the reverse complement.
GAGGCACTCTTTAAACTAATAGGGGTTGCTTCCACGGGACATGGAGCAACCGGCAACATAGACAGGTCCCAAATTTGTGCCAGTTGTAAAAAAGAAAAAGGCAATGGGGAACTAAAATGCTGTGCAGCTTGTAAAACCACACTATACTGCTCAACAGAATGTCAGGGAACCCATTGGCCTACACACAAAATACACTGTAAACCATACAAATGTGCAGGTATTAAGAAAAAACAGGTGACACATTCAAGTGAGAAACACAAACGTAAAGAAAAAAATGCTCCAGAGCAGACATCTACTGTAAGGGAGTTAGTAGGGAAGAAGAGCATTATCAATTGTTTCTTGCATAAACAGAGGATTCAGGCACTTTGGGATACAGGGTCACAAATCTGTGCTATAGATGAGGTATGGAAACAAAGTCACTTACCTGATGTGCTGCTAAGAGATGTAGCAGAGCTAGTTGACCCACTTGACCCTTTACAAATTGAAGCGGCCAATGGAACACAAATGCCATACATTGGTTGGCTCGAAGTGTCCTTTAAGCTCACTGCTAGTGATGATGAGTTGCTAATACCCATGCTAGTGCTAAAAGGCAACCAACAAGAATGTCCTATTATTGGCTTTAATGTCATTGAACGGCTTGTGCTGGACAGTTTACAAGATGAGGAAAAACATGGAGACAAACAGAAACTTGTGAAGGCAGTAAAATTGGCATTTCCTCACCTTAGGAAAAATAAAGCAAAAACCTTTATTAATGCAGTGAGCATCGGACAGATGTGTGAACATAATGTGAGGACAGCGAACGAGAGGGTCAGTGTGCCTAAACATACCTCCATTCAAGTTGAGTGTAGAGTACAGGCCCGCCCTTTCAGAGAGAATAAGACTCTGATTTTCGAGCCTTATGAGGACCCCCAGTGGCCAGAAGGGCTAGAGTTTTGCGATACTCTTGTGTCAGTGAACGCAGGTATGGCCCCTAAAATTATTATTAGTGTACAAAATCCCACTAACCACGAGATTACACTGTCAGGAAGAACTGTTATTTGAAGTGTGCAGGCAGTCCAATCAGTATACCCGGCCAACATATTTAAAACAGACCACGTACCAACTGCATCCATCAACCATGTCCAGGCCCAGAGCTCCAGTGAAAGTGCCCTTGCCCACGAACAATGGGATCCTCCTGTTGATTTGGCTCACCTTGATGAAAAACAGAGACAACTAGCTAGCCAAATGCTCAGAGAAGAGTCGGAGTCATTCTCCAGGTCTGATGATGACATAGGCTGTGTGGAAAGCTTACAAATGAACATTTCACTAAAGGATACTGAGCCAGTGTCAAGGGCATATCTCTCTGTACCAAAGCCCTTATACACAGAGATGAAAGACTACTTGCAGGACTTGATAACGCAAGGATGGGTTGAAAAGTCCACCTCTTCCTACTCTTCCCCAGTAGTCTGTGTAAGAAAAAAGGACGGTACACTGCGCTTATGTATAGATTAAAGAGAGCTCAACAAGAAAACTCACCCAGACCGTCACCCAATCCCCCGAGTACAGGACATTATGGACAACCTGGGAGGAAACACTCTCTTTTCACTACTGGACCAGGGTAAGGCATACCACCAGGGGTTCATGGCCAAGGACAGTAGACATTTAACAGCTTTTGTCACCCCCTGGGGCCTATATGAGTGGACCAGAATCCCGTTTGGTCTCATGAATGCGCCTGCAGCATTCCAGCGCTGCATGGAAGGATGTTTGGAGGGGTTACGGGATGACATCTGTGTACCGTATCTGGACGATGTCCTTGTCTTCAGCAGAACATTTGAGGACCATGTAAACGATCTCAGGAGAGTACTGCAACGGCTGAGAGAGCATGGGATAAAACTGAAACCAAGAAAATGTGACGTGTTTAAAGCAGAAGTACGGTATCTTGGCAGAATCGTGTCTGCAGAGGGAAACAGGATGGACCCTGCCGATACTGCTGCAGTAAGGGCCCTGAAAGAGAAACAGCCAGGTACTGTTGGTGAGTTGAGATCAATCATGGGTCTGTTGAGTTATTACCGACAGTATATCAAAGATTTCTCGCGTATAGCCTGCCCACTATATGACCTGTGTAAAGCCCCAGTAGAAACTGAGACCATGCAAAACAAAAAGAAAAGAAAGTGGCAAACAAAACACAATCTTAGAGGAGTCCCATCTAACACACCCATTAAGTGGAGTGACACGCATCAGTCAATCTTAGAACAGCTGATAGACTGTCTTATTCAGCCCCCTGTTTTAGGTTTCCCAGAGTTTTCACAGCCCTTTATTTTACATACTGATGCTTCGCACCAGGGACTGGGTGCAGTATTATACCAAAAGCAGATGGGAAAACTCCGCGTAATTGCTTATGGCTCCCGTACTTTAACTGTAGCAGAGAAAAATTACCATCTACATTCAGGAAAATTAGAATTTCTAGCACTCAAATGGGCGATCACAGAGAAATTTCGCGATTATCTATATTATGCCCCATTCTTTACGGTTTATAGTGATAACAACCCACTTACCTATGTACTGTCCACTGCCAAATTAAATGCAACAGGGTGTAGATGGGTAGCAGAACTGGCCGACTTCAATTTCACAATTAAATACCGCCCTGGCAAGGAAAATGGCGATGCAGACGGTCTGTCCAGAATGCCCCTAGATGTGGAAACATTTATGAAAGCGTGTTCTGAAGAAATGTCATATGATGTCATTGGAGCAACCACACAGGCAGTGGAGAATCAGGATGAGTCCAGTGCGTCATGGTCCATGGGCGTTTCAGTCAAATGTGCGGCTATAACTACAGACACGTCCCTTATACCGCTAACAACAAAACAAATTGAACATGACCAAATCAATGATCCTACAATCGGGCCAGTGATCCAATACAAGCTGGCCGGAGAAAGACCATCTGGTCCAGAACTAAAAAAGCTCAGTTCGCAAGTCACATGTCTCCTAAGAGAGTGGGAGAAACTCGAGGTTGATGAGAGTGGAGTGTTGTACAGGAACACTGTCAACAGAAAACAGCTGGTGCTTCCTGAAAAACATAAAAGTACAGTGTTAAGAGAACTCCACAATGAAATGGGCCATCAAGGTGTAGACAGGACTACATCCTTGATACGGGACAGATTTTATTGGCCCTATATGCAACGAGAGATAGAGGACTATGTCATGAGAAAATGTGTATGCCTCAAACACAAAAAGCCAAGCCGTGAGACAAGAGCACCACTGACGAGCATTGTCACCACTCAACCGTTTGAGCTCGTGTCAGTTGATTTCTTACACCTTGACAAATGCAAGGGTGGTTATGAATATATTCTTGTAATCGTTGACCATTTTACACGTTTTGCCCAGGCATACGCCACGACTTCTAAATCAGGCAAAACAGCTGCAGACAAAATCTTTAATGATTATGCACTGAAATTTGGCTTCCCAACAAGAATACACCATGACCAGGGTGGTGAATTTGAGAACCAACTGTTCGCACAATTGAAAAAGTACTGTGGGGTTGCTGGGTCGAGAACTACTCCCTACCATCCCCAAGGGAACGGACAAGTCGAGAGATTTAACAGAACTCTACTTCAGTTGATGAAATCGCTTACAGACACACAAAAGAGCAACTGGAAAGACTCACTAAACAAACTGACATATGCGTACAACTGTACTCGCAGTGAGGTGACTGGCTTCTCCCCCTTCCACTTGTTGTATGGTCGCTCCCCACGGTTGCCAGTGGACATGTTGTTCAATTTGGCCCCAGAGCAAGGAGACAGCAACCATCATAGCTACATGGAAAAGTGGAAGCAGGGTATGGAAGAGGCGTACAAGATCACAAGGGAAAATGCTCACAAAGCTGCCATGAGGAGCAAGAGACATTATGACAGTAAGGTGAAAAGCTCAGTGTTACAGCCTGGTGATCGCGTCTTAGTCAGAAACATGACTCCTCGTGGTGGTCCAGGCAAATTGAGAAACCACTGGGAGGATGCTATCCACACAGTCGTGCGTCAAGTGAGTAAAGATATCCCTGTTTATGAACTCAGACCTGAGAAAGGAAAAGGGAGATCAAGGACTTTACATCGTAATCTTCTCCTGCCTTGTGACCATCTGCCACTGGAAACACCAGCACAGCCACGAGCAAAGAAAAAACTAGTGGAGCACAATGACGGAGTAGAGCAGTCGGACGACGACGACGACGATGATGAGTATTATCCAGTGCCACTGCAGCAACAACCCGAACCCTACTCACCTGAGACCGTGGAACCTGTGTGCACACCTGTGGAGCCTGAAAGCATGTCACCTGGGCCGGAAAAAGACGGAGCGGCAGCAACTCAAACGGAGCACGTACCTGTGGAGAGAGAAGAGAGGTATGTTGAGGATGTACCTGTGGAGAGAGAAGAGAGGTATGTTGAGGATGTACCTGTGGAGAGAGAAGAGAGGTATGTTGAGGATGTACCTGTGGAGAGAGAAGAGAGTGATGTGGAGGACTTACGTGAGGGGAGCGCTGTCTCCTCACCTGTGCCATGTCATCCCAGCGGCGAGGAGCGTCAACGAACCAGACGACAGCACAGACGGCCCAAGCGCTTCACGTATGATAGGCTTGGCACACCGGCCTGTTACAACCTGAGGACACTGCCACCGCATGCAGAGTTTCAGGTACCGTGGACATACACTGTGCAGCCATATCGCTTCCAAAACTTCCGGGATTAGAGACATGGAAGTAAACACTTTGCACATCACTGAACTGAGTAAATGCATATACATTACACTCACAACACGAAATTCACACATTCAGATGGACTGTTCAACACAGAATTCATATTCACATGGACTGTTGAACGTGAGATACATTGATGGACTGTGGTGATGCTTGGAATATACATTCACATGAGACTTTCAGCCGATCACACCACACACATGGATCTGTAATAGCAGAGAATATAGTTCCTTGGACATTCTGCTTAAACAGATTTGTTGACGAGGCAGCGAAGGACTGTGTTAACAAATGTGTAATAACGAAGTGTACAGTATGGGTCGAAGAGGACCATAGTATAAGAAAAGAATTCCAGTCTGTAACATTGCACTGTATGAGGATGTTGAAACATTGCACTGTATTGTTGTTGATGATATGTGGTTTAAACCCTTGTTTGAGAAGAGAAACCCCTTATTTGCACTAAAGGTCAAAGGTTGGAATGTTGAGGACAACATTTAATTCGAGGGGGAGTGTGTTACGAGCTAAAGATAATACACTTATGGCTACTACAAGTATACACAGTAAATTCATGGTCCAATAATATTTAAAATTGATAATTGGATTAAAAGATACGAAATAGCTCATAAAATGTGTTTTAAAAGAGTAAGAACTCATTGTGCTAAAAAGGGCTAAAATGTTAAAAGATAATTTAATTCATTCATCTGTTATTTCATTCTTTATGGTTAAAAACTAATCTACAACAGTATTATTTGTGGTCTGTAAAGTCACCTAGATCGGCTGGTCTTGGATTGATTGCTTTTGGGTTCATCTGAGATCGATTGCTTTTGTCTTCATGCACGTACCAGGGGAAGTCGCGCTGTTTCTCTCATTCCAGTAAATACGCTGATGAAGAAACACCACATATCACTGTGTTGTGACTTTTCTCCCCATTCTCAGGTATGTCTGTCAGTAATTCACGGAGGAAACAAGTTGTAATCATTTCCTACTTTGTTTAGAGTGTCTAGAGCTGTGCATGTGACGTTTGTAGCCAGTTAAAAGACAAGTTTTACCGAGTTTGGTAACATGTGGTTTCAGTGCTTGTTAACTCAGCTCGTCATGACTGCACCAAGTCCGTTCGCCATTTTGTGTTTACAAGTGAAGAGATTGTCATGTATTTTGCACTGAGTTGTCTATACTTTGAGTATTGTTATTGTATGTGAGTTGTTTTGCGTGTTTACTGAGATACATATTATTTAACAGTGAATATAACAGTAGGCTATTATTTAATGGGAATTGTCTCAGATAATACTGTATAAAAAGAATGCTGTGAATAATTAATGTTGAAGTTTATATGGTCATATGTCAGGCTTATACCGAAATGTAATTGTTTTGTATGATTGTAAGCTGCATATATATTTGATTCATTCCAGTAAATACGCTGATGAAGAAACACCACATATCACTGTGTTGTGACTTTTCTCCCCATTCTCAGGGGTACAACACTATCACTGTTCATGCTAACTAGCCATGGTGGCTATCACTGTTCATGCTAACTATCCGGCTCTTCTTCTGCTGTTTATTACAAACCAATAAAACACATCACTTCCTGTGCGGCCCAAGGAAGGAGCCACCAGACAGCAGCTGCTTAGAACAAACCCAGGTGAAGATTGATCAGCTGGAGATAGGTTGCACTGATATATAGGCTATTGTGTATGGCCATTCAACCTAAAATACAGATATGATTTTGGTCCATATCACCCAGCCCAAATTCTCTTTGGCTTGTACAGATTGAGGTGAAGGCCTAATGCCGGCATGTCCAAAGTCCGGCCCCGGGGCCAGATGCAGCCTGTTGACCGATCTTAAGCGGCCCTCGGCTTGTCTCTCAAAATATACGTGACCCTCTTTTTTTTAAGATAGTCTTTCAGTTAGTGACATACTGGACTGCATGAGATTTCTGAATTGAAAATGGGTTATTCCAGGAGGAGATTTGATTTGAGGGTTGGAGACTAATGGATTACAGTAACCAGAAAATTAAGATGAAAATTACAAGCCTATAGGCAAGGCAAGGCAAGGCAAAGTTTATTTATATAGCACATTTAAAACAACCACAGTTGACCAAAGTGCTTAACATGTAAGCAAATACAAAATATATAGATATAAGAAACACTTAAGATAAGATAAGATATAGATAAGAGATTTCAAACAATGTGACTGTTATAGCTTATTATTAAACGAAAATCAGTTTGACAATAATAGCACCATTCTAAATAACATTGTATAACTTAATTCAACTCCAGCACAAATTGTTTATTGTATAATTTAATGTTAATGTTTGGCCATCCTTTGTGGAAAGTCAGACACGACGGTGTGTTGCATTATGGGTAGTGGTCACCATGGATACAACTCTTTGTTGTGTACAAGCTAGCCATGAAGTATAGCTACTAGCTACTATAGCCAGCTAAAGAAGCCTGCATGGCTGATGGATGGTATCTCATGGGATGTTTTACAGGTTAGTAATTATATTATCGCCCATCAGTGCACAGAATGTCAAGATAACATGTCTAACTTGCTGAGCATGAAGTTTGAGGTCGTCAAATCGTTTGGTATAAATACATGTTTAGTGACTTAGAAAACGTATTGCCTCATCCAACATATTAGCCTATCAAAATCAGAATCAGAATCACTTTTATTGCCACACTATGCAAGTTACATACGAGGAATTTGTCTTAGTGTCTGTATGCAGCGTAGCGGTCACATCAATATACAGAGATAAGAAGTAGGAAGATAACTAAAGACACTCACAAAGTTGCAAGTGCAATCAAATCGAGTAAATATATACGATATGTGAGTGGTGAAGTGTTCTGTGGATAATAAATATGAATTTACATTTAATTTACATGAGATTTACAGACGGAGTTAAATAGATGTTAAATAGGCAGTGGATTTACATGCATTTACAGTCAGAGTTAAATAAGAGTTTACATTGCATGTACATGAAATGTACAGGCTAAGTTAAATAGGCATTAAATGTGCAGGGAATTTACATGAATTTACAGTCCCAGTTAAACACCCATTAAATTAGATATGAGTTACAGTTTTATATTCACTATGGGGTGAATGTCTGTGATAAAATGGCGTTCGGATCGTCAGTAGTTTTCTTTGTCATTATTACAACTTCCCTGACACTTTATTTATGGAAATAACTAACTCATTGAAACTTTTTATTTTGATCAAATGGTTAAGATTGAGTTCTAAGTAATGGAAATCTAAGATATAAAATGCTATAATCTGTCATTGTTACAATGTGTTAATCTTTACCTTCCTGTGGTAATCCACATTGTAGTCACACTCAGAAGGGAGCAAACACTTTGAGCGTTCATTTTGTTTTGGATGAGTTTCAACTTTGACCATTTCTATGTCAAAAAGGGGTAATGACTGAATGTGTGTTAGCTACCAGAGTGAATTTACACAAGCACTTGATTGAAATTCATAGTAACTACAGAGATTGTTAATTGATTCAGATGCCTGAAAACGTGAACATATGTGATTCAAGGGTCACTGTATTTTGTTATTCTTTATTTTAATGAAAAGACAAGAGGAAACGGACTAGTAATGAGGACATACGTGAACTGTTTAATAAAACAGCAAAGATGCCTACCTTTGCAGTGAAAAGCACTAAGGTCTCAGATTTTTATACAGAACTTCTAATGTGCAACTAAAAGGGGCGCAAATAATATGCGTGAGAATTTTGTGTAAAGGCTTGCCTTTACACAAGACAATTTGTCTTGTGTGACACAATTGGTGTCGGCATTTTATGGTACACAAGACAATAAAATGCCGACACCAATTGTCATAAACTGACAAGTCCAAGTATGTCGGTTTGTAGATACGTTGTAGCATTAGCTGTCCTAACATTTGTCCCATGTTGCAAATGTTGACAAAAACAATGACAACACATCAAGAGGTATAAAACATGTCATAAGTTAACTGATCTAACTTCAGATTCATAAATTCATTGACACAGCCAAGTTGTATGCTGTGGTAATGTCACGCCTGCATGACAAGGTTTTGCACAAGCCAATATAAAAACAACCCGCTTGAAACACTGTACAAACAAACGCACACTCAACCTTTTGAGTTGGGATAACTTGCAAGTATGCAAATCTTCGCCTTGTATTTAAAATCCCTCATAACACTGCTCCATTCCTTTACAACACACCTGAAATTACACATTGTGAAATTAGTACTGCAAATCACCTGCCAAATCCATCTTGCCAAATTATGAATAATGCTTTTTATTGTAGCTGTGTGTGTTTTACGTGATGCGCGTACGCTAACATATACTTTTGGGTCAGTCAAAAACCTTTTTGAACAATCACCTACATCTACAAATAAACATCTCAATATTGTAACACAACTCATGTACAAACTGAATCAGCTATTGTAAGAAGAGTTGTGGCTAACATTAGTGTTACAGGGGCCCCCTTGTGGACACCAGGATAACAGTTCTGTATAAAAATCTGAGACCTTAGTGCTTTTCACTGCAAAGGTAGGCATCTTTGCTGTTTTATTAAACAGTTCACGTATGTCCTCATTACTAGTCCGTTTCCTCTTGTCTTTTCATTAAAATAAAGAATAACAAAATACAGTGACCCTTGAATCACATATGTTCACGTTTTCAGGCATCTGAATCAATTAACAATCTCTGTAGTTACTATGAATTTCAATCAAGTGCTTGTGTAAATTCACTCTGGTAGCTAACACACATTCAGTCATTACCCCTTTTTGACATAGAAATGGTCAAAGTTGAAACTCATCCAAAACAAAATGAACGCTCAAAGTGTTTGCTCCCTTCTGAGTGTGACTACAATGTGGATTACCACAGGAAGGTAAAGATTAACACATTGTAACAATGACAGATTATAGCATTTTATATCTTAGATTTCCATTACTTAGAACTCAATCTTAACCATTTGATCAAAATAAAAAGTTTCAATGAGTTAGTTATTTCCATAAATAAAGTGTCAGGGAAGTTGTAATAATGACAAAGAAAACTACTGACGATCCGAACGCCATTTTATCACAGACATTCACCCCATAGTGAATATAAAACTGTAACTCATATCTAATTTAATGCCTGTTTAACTGGGACTGTAAATTCATGTAAATTCCCTGCACATTTAATACCTATTTAACTTAGCCTGTACATTTCATGTACATGCAATGTAAACTCTTATTTAACTCTGACTGTAAATTCATGTAAATCCACTGCCTATTTAACATCTATTTAACCCCGTCTGTAAATCTCATGTAAATTAAATGTAAATTCATATTTATTATCCACAGAACACTTCACCACTCACATATCGTATATATTTACTCGATTTGATTGCATTTGCAACTTTGTGAGTGTCTTTATTTATCTTCCTACTTCTTATCTCTGTATATTGATGTGACCGCTACGCTGCATACAGACACTAAGACAAATTCCTCGTATGTAACTTGCATAGTGTGGCAATAAAAGTGATTCTGATTCTGATTTTGATAGGCTAATATGTTGGATGAGGCAATAAGTTTTCTAAGTCACTAAACATGTATTTATACCAAACGATTTGACGACCTCAAACTTCATGCTCAGCAAGTTAGACATGTTGGGCTCTATTCTCCCACAGGCCATCGGCGCTATTACGGGCCTTAACCGCAAAAAAACGTGCCTTGCGCCTGTTTCGGCAAGATAGCAATAGGCTTTAGGCTGCCAAATGCGCTTTAGGCCGAATGGGCGTGGCGCAGTCCCAAAGTGGGCGTGTCGGCGCTAAATACCAGCCTAGTGATATCTTGGGAGCTGGCCTACATTTAGCGCTTTGCGCTTTTGAAAAGCAGGCCTATTCTCTGCCTTCACTGCTTCTTCTCTGTCACCCTTCTCTCTCTCTCTCTCTGAGTTCCCAGCATGCATTGTGTTTCTTCATTTCGCTACTAAATAGCCACCAAATGAGCCAAAATAGATATAAAAGGTAGTTCTAAATTAATGTGTAATGGTAACACAGCCTGCCATTGTCAACATTTCAATATTGGACCAAATAAAACCTCGAAATGAAAACACCACCCTATGTGAAACATATATGTCCTCCTGGGCCTATATATATCCCTTGTCGAGTTAACGTGATTTAGAGAAGTAACAGCGGAACGCGCTTCGGAACTCGCTTCTAATGGCATCTGCTATACTGTGATGTCCCTCCAATAACTTGGCCCTATTTCACATTTAGTTTTACAATAAAAACACATTTATGCAATGACTTGACATAATGTAGGGTATATTTATGTGCATCATCCTTCCTGCAGCAGGCGAGAGAAAATGATATCTTTCTGGACAAACTTTCACCAATCTAATAGGCTATATTTTTCTAGCTGATGCATAGAACATTATTTTCACTTTGATCTTGCTATAGTGTAGCGTATTTACATGCTTGCAGTATTGAAACTGCAGTTAGATTGGTTTGAGAAGCATAATAATATGGAATAATAGCCTATAATGCAGACAGACAGGCTGGATGAAGGGAGGGGGGGGGGGGGCAGAGCGTTTGGCTTTCGTCTGGTTTTGCGGGATCACTGGAATTGGAGCTAAAAAGGCAAGCATGCGATTAGTTTATTGCACTTATCCAATGAGCATGACGGTGCATAATTTTACGCCTAAAAGGCGTGGTTGTAATGCTTTGGGCTGCATCTAGCGCCAGCACGACGATATCAAGTGCGCCTTTCCACGCCCACTGCTTTGATCTGCGCCTGCCGCTCGGCCTAGAAACTGCGCCGATGCAACGATAGGGGCCGTTATCTTGACATTCTGTGCACTGATGGGCGATAATATAATTACTAACCTGTAAAACATCCCATGAGATACCATCCATCAGCCATGCAGGCTTCTTGGCTATAGTAGCTAGTAGCTATACTTCATGGCTAGCTTGTACACAACAAAGGCCCCTATTCTCCCACAGGCCATCGGCGCTATTACGGGCCTTAACCGCAAAAAAACGTGCCTTGCGCCTGTTTCGGGAAAATAGCAATAGGCTTTAGGCTGCCAAATGCGCTTTAGGCCGAATGGGCGTGGCGGAGTCCCTGAATGCGCCGAAGTGGGCGTGTCGGCGCTAAATACCGGCGTACTGCTATCTTCCAGCCATCTTCCGACCTGGCCTACTTTTAGCGCTTTGCGCTTTTGAAAAGCAGGCCTAAAGCAGGATTCTGTGCACCGGGGACAGGAAAGTGAATGGAGAATACAATATATTGAAAAAAATACTTTAGAATACAATAGCATATAAGATTGCAACCCTTCTCAGGCTTTGGGTGAAGCTGTAATGCAGTTTCATAAATTTAGTTTAGGCTATCATAATAATCCCCATTTATGTGTAATATAGCTCTACGTTTTATTACCCCCCCCCCCCCGAAATTAGCTAGGCTACTAATATTACTAATATTCCTAATTAATATGTATTATTATTTCATTCAGATAATTGACATTATAGGCATGTATATCGTTTAATGTGAGAGAAAGGGAGAGAGAAAGAAAAGTGAGAAAGAGAGA
>NC_139640.1:15813816-15831316 GCF_964638095.1 Poromitra crassiceps | reverse complement strand
CGTCAATATAAAACCTGTGCCCGCCCAGACCCGTCAATATAAAACCTGTGCCCGCCCAGACCCGTCAATATAAAACCTGTGCCCGCCCAGACACGTTAATATAAAACCTGTGCCCGCCCAGACCCGTCAATATAAAACCTGTGCCCGCCCAGACACGTTAATATAAAACCTGTGCCCGCCCAGACCCGTCAATATAAAACCTGTGCCCGCCCAGACACGTTAATATAAAACCTGTGCCCGCCCAGACCCGTCAATATAAAACCTGTGCCCGCCCAGACCCGTCAATATAAAACCTGTGCCCGCCCAGACCCGTCAATATAAAACCCGTGTCCGCCCAGACACGTTAATATAAAACCTGTGCCCACCCAGACACGTTAATATAAAACCTGTGCCCGCCCAGACCCGTCAATATAAAACCTGTGCCCCCGCCAGACACGTTAATATAAAACCCGTGCCCGCCCAGACCCGTCAATATAAAACCCGTGCCCGCCCAGACCCGTTAATATAAAACCCGTGCCCGCCCAGACCCGTCAATATAAAACCTGTGCCCACCCAGACCCGTCAATATAAAACCTGTGCCCGCCCAGACCCGTCAATATAAAACCCGTGCCCACCCAGACCCGTCAATATAAAACCCGTGCCCGCCCAGACCCGTCAATATAAAACCCATGCCCACCCAGACACGTTAATATAAAACCTGTGCCCGCCCAGACCCGTCAATATAAAACCTGTGCCCGCCCAGACCCATCAATATAAAACCTGTGCCCGCCCAGACCCGTCAATATAAAACCTGTGCCCGCCCAGACCCGTCAATATAAAACCCGTGCCCGTGCCCGTGCCCTGCCCGTTGTTATAGAAACCAGTAAGAGAACGTCTCGTCTCCAGTCTAACACATTGACTCCACGGCTGAGTTTTAAATGTTTATGTTGTGCAGTCTGTAGCATCAAACAATGCAGTATGCACGCTGGAAACATGTTGCTTATAGAGAAACAAAGCGTAAAACAACTGTTTGACAGGGGGTAAAAGTAGCCTACTCCTCTCGCTCTGTCTGGCTGACTGACCTCCGCCAACAGCACACACACTGCCCACGTCATGCACCAGAGATTACCGTAAGTGACTGTGAATTCAGCCTGAGCACAACACAAAAACATACAGTACATGGCTCTAGTCTACTGTACGTTGTTCCCAAGCACTGCCCGCCCGCGTTTAGTTCATTTTTACCCGTGCCGGTACCCGTGAATTCATATACGTATTTATATAAGTATTATTTTTTATCCGACCCGTTGCAGGACTCTGCCACCACCCGGTCCCGTCCCCACCTCCGAACCAGGCAGCCACGGCCCACCGCTGCACAACCCTGCCCACAGGTGAGACCAACACCCACCGCCCAGCGGACAGGAGCCCCCAGCTGCTGCCATATTAGATTTATTCATAAGGTCAAGTTTTTAAAATTGTATCACTACAATGAAATGGCTGATATGGGAACTAACATCATCACACATGGATACAAATGCGCATGCCAATAGAGCAGGCTTTGAGGCCACACAGCGTCTGAGCTGCATATGTGACGCGGAGCATGTGAGCTGTGTCTGTGAGCCTGCAGAGCGGGCGATTTCCATAACTGCAGCCATGGTGCATGATATTTCTAGTTCAAATAGAATAGGGGGAAAATAACACATGAATACTACATTAAAAAAAACTGCATGTTTTGTGTTTGGCAAAAACTGAGATTTTCATAAAGGGATCAGCTGTCGCCTCATGCCACCACAAGGGGATGTATGACAGGTACATTCTCATTTAATAAACATCTGAAAGTGTTAGTCTTCAGACTGTGGAAACAAGTGAAGGGCTCCAATATACTGCCTTCTGGAAAAGTGCAGGGAACATGTCCCCTGTGTCTCTGTGTCCCCCCCTGTAAATGATGTCCTTACCTCTGATGGCTCTGTGCTCTTTGACTTGAAGCTGCGTATAGAGGCCTCTATTACAGCAGCGTACCTGAGAGAGAGAAGGAGTGTGAATGAGTCTGTCTGCTTTGCTTCAGCACAACCAGAATCAGCATACAACTGACAAACAAGAGGCATTTAACACAACCGCCAAGGGGTCATGTTTACCCCCCTGGAGTTTTCAAATGCATGTAACTGTGAAAATAAAACCCCTACATCTCTCAGTTCATGACTTTTCCTAAAATGGTTTTATTGATCATTAGTCAAGTCAAGTCAAGTCAAACTTTATTTCTATAGCACATTTCATACACAAGGCAACACAATGTGCTTCACATACAAAGACAAAACAATGTCAATATAAAAATCGCAAAAATACAGAAGAATACAAATGTAAACACACACACACACACACACACACACACACACACACACACACCAAGAAACCAATCATCTAACCATAAATTGTTGTGAAAAGAAAGGTTTTTAACCTACTTTTAAAGGTATTCAGTGTGGGGGCCTCTCTCAGGTTCTTAGGCAGGGTATTCCATCTCTTTGGGGCATAAATGCAAAAGGCAGCCTCCCCTGCCTTAGATTTGCTACGAGGGATGGTTAAAAGGCCGCTGTCTGAGGATCTGAGAGATCTTGCTGGATTGTATGTAATTAGCATGTCTTTGATGTACTGAGGTGCAAGGTCATTCAAGGCTTTCTAAACAAGCAGTAGGATTTTGAACTCAATTCTGGTTTTGACAGGGAGCCAATGCAGAGACTTGAGAACGGGTGTAATATGTTCAAATTTTTTGGTCCCAGTCAGGACACGTGCAGCTGCATTTTGAATTAGCTGAAGTCGCTTCACAGCTGAGTTTGGGAGGCCAGTGAACAGACCGTTACAGTAATCTAGTCTACTTGTTATAAAAGCATGAACTAACTTTTCAGAATCTGGTTTAGATAAAAAACCTCTCAGTTTTGAGATATTTTTTAAATGATAAAATGCTGATCTTGTTAATTGATTAATATGGCTGTTAAAATTTAGGTCGCTGTCTAAAATAACGCCCAGATTTCTGGCTTCGTATTTGCTCACCAGAGACAGAGAGCTGAGATGAGCTGCAATTTTTTGTCTCTGAGTTTTTGCACCAAAGATGAGTATTTCTGTTTTTTCTTTGTTTAGTTGTAAGAAGTTTTCTGACATCCATAAATTGATGTCATTGATACACTGGGTAAGGGAGTGTATGGGATGTAGGTCATCAGGGAATATTGATATATATAATTGAGAGTCATCTGCATAGTTATGATAATTTATTTTGTGTTTCTGTATAAGCTGTAAGAGTGGGAGCATGTAAAGATTAAAAAATAATGGTCCAAGGATTGAGCCTTGGGGTACTCCGCACTTAATGCCCACTCTGTCCGAGGTGAACTGGGCCAGATAGCCCTACCCATTTTTCCAACCTGTCTAATAAAATATCGTGGTCAACAGTGTCAAAAGCGGCACTGAGATCCAGAAGGACTAAAACAGATATTTTCTTAGAGTCTGTGTTGATATGCAGATCATTTAACACTTTGATAAGTACTGTTTCTGTGCTATGGTGAGACCGAAAACCTGATTGATACGTGTCAAGAAGGCTGTTTGATGTTAGATAGTTATTGAGCTGAGAGTAGACTGTTTTTTCGAGTATTTTACTGAGGAATGGTAAGTTGTAGATGGGCCTATAGTTGGCGATAACTGTTGCATCGAGGTTGTTCTTTTTCAGGAGAGGTTTGATGACAGCTGTTTTAAGTGCAGAGGGAAATATACCTGATTGAAGAGAGTAGTTAACAATTTGTAATATATCAGATGCTAAGCAGTTAAAAACAGATTTAAAAAATGTGGTAGGGAGAGGATCCAGGCAGCAGGTGGAGCACTTGAGCTGCCCAACGGTATTTT
The DNA here is from genome assembly GCF_964638095.1 of Poromitra crassiceps. Classification (NCBI taxonomy): domain Eukaryota; kingdom Metazoa; phylum Chordata; class Actinopteri; order Beryciformes; family Melamphaidae; genus Poromitra; species Poromitra crassiceps. Next base: position 15,827,455 of record NC_139640.1, on the reverse strand, counting down.
CCAGCCCTTTCAGGTCAACAGGGTCAAAGAAGGACATGGCACATAATGTTTGTGAAGAGCTGGAGGGTGGGAGTAGTTGTGGACCTTGATGCACTAATGTTCTGTCTGATTGCAGTAATTTTGTTATTGAAGAACATAGCAAATTGCTCACATGTTTGAGTGGACAGCATCTCAGATGGAAATTGAGATGGTGGATTGATTAATTTATCAACAGTGGAGAAGAGCACTTTACTATTATTTATGTTTGTATTTATGATTTTTGAGAAGAAAGACTGTCTAGCCAGTTTGATCTCTTTGTTGCAGTCATGCAGTCTATCCTTATAAACTGCATAATGAACCTGGGGTTTTGTCTTCCTCCATTGTCGTTCTGCCTGGCGACACTTTCTCTTAACCTGCTTAACAGCCACCCCATTTCTCCAGGGGGCTTTTTGTTTTTGTATAATTTTAGTTTTAACAGGTGCAATGTTGTTAAGAATGTTCTGTATTTTTGAGTTAAAACTGGTCACGAGATCGTCGGTTGACGATGCCATGACAAATGATGACTCAACTACAGTTTTCTTAAAGGTTTCAATGGTATTGTTATCAATAGTACATTTCCTGATAGTTTGAGTGCACTTCTGCTGTACATGAAAAGCAGATACTTCAAAAAATATACAGCAGTGATCTTAGGTGAATTATGGGGTGGGGGGGGGGGATGAAAAGACACATACATATGATCATTTATACCTAGAACCGCTAAGGAGTCATTTTTACCCCTCATATAAAACAGCTGTATAATGCCGTGCACAACATTTGCACCATGCCCGGTTGCCTATGCCCATTGTTTTTACTCAAGATGTCTTTTTGGCTTGCCTTACAGTAAGCTAGATTAGCCACATACAGTAGCCTATCTTAGAAAAAAAGAGACGTCACAGTAACAACAGAAGAAGAATGAATGTCCAGAGGCAGTGAACATTTTTCTTGACATGAGGAAGAATCTGATGGGGAGAGCTCTCTATCATGTATTGTTCTTTAGTTAGTCAATCATGATGTCTGCGCACAAACACACACACACACACGCGCGCGCGCACACACACACACGCGCGCACGCACGCACGCGCGGGCGCACACACACACACACACACACACACACACACACACACACACACACACACACAGTCAGGCAGTCAGACACACGACTAAAATCTTTTTCTATTGTATTTACAACATAATGCACCAGCTGAGTAAATGTTGCCTTTGCACCCCATGTAAATGAGTGTTTCAATGAGACAGATTGATGTTAGAGCGGAATTGTAAAAGCTGTTTGGAGCTTTCTGAAGCAACATAAATGCTTCTAATTTGTATAAAACTTAGTTAAGATAAGTTACACTTAGACCCACTCTTACAGGTCTAGTTCTCAACCCATACTAGTGTGATCAATTAGAAATAGACAAAGTTTTGACAACCTGAAGAACAATCCAAGCTGCAGCACGTGTATGATCCTGAGTGAACGCGGGCCCAGGCACTTCTCCACCTTGGTCCTTGTCTTATAGCCATCATAATGATACATCAGCAAGCTCCAGATGTTCACCAGAACCGATGAGCCCAGCAGAAAAGCCAGCAGTAGACCCAGGCTGATGTAGTACTTATTCTGGTAGAACTCCACAGCTGCATATATATCCAGCGCTATGTCAAACAGAAAGAATATCACACCCACGAAAAGAAACAGGAGGTCCTTGAGGGAGCATTTAGAACATTTGACAGCCATTTCTGTCTAATCTACCTGCAACTGCGAGTGCTATGCTGTGTTCAGCTGTTTACACCTCTTCCTCTCTCTCTCTCTCTCTCTCTCTCTCTCTCTCTGTCAAACTGATTGAAAACTGAAAGCGAGCAAACAGTTCAGTGTGTTTAAACATGACTCCTCCTTTCAAACTAAACCTCATATGGAGTCACATGATAATAACTCTGGGCTCTGTAATAAGTCAAATCATCTTGCACATTTTATTTAAAAAAACTGCATCTCAATAACTGTGCAATTTATGTCCCATAGCTTTGCTTAGCTATATAGATAAACTACAGTGCAATATCTGACTCATAGCCTTGTTTACAATCCAGTGTGGTTTACATATACCAGACTGCAAATAGCTATATAATTTTCATTTTAGCCCTTCTTATATACATATTTATATTTGTACATCACACTCATTGTATATCATGTAAATAACAGCTAACTTGCTTTATATATGATCACTGTTTTTCATTTTAGCTTGTATGCACACCCCCCCCCCCCCTGTGTAAGTACATTGAGAGCAACATATACCAGAGTCAACTTCCCTGTATGTCTACAAACTTGGCCAATAAAGCTGATTCTGATTCTATTACAGAGCAAAAAGAATAGATGATGATGATGATGATGATGATGATGATGATGATGATGATGATGATGATGATGATATAAAAAGTCACAGGATGAAGGCACAAGCAAACATTCTCTCACTCAGGTTTAGTAGCTCTACAGATGGTGTGAAGATGTCTCTGTTCAGAGCATATTATACACAACTCTATCCTGGACACGTGTGGTCAAAGTACAAAAAGGCAATCTGACAGAAACTTCAAGTAGCTTATAATGATCCCATGATAATAGTACTTAAAATATCTAGATGTTATAGTGCAAGTGAAATGCTTGTGGCTGCAGGAGTCAGTACATTCCAAACTGATTTAAGAAATCTCATGTATACATTTATCTGCGAGCTTGATGTCTCTGTAAATGAAATCATCTTGGTTTTATCAAACATAAGGTTTAGTGCTACACACTACCAATCCCTACTGTGGAGACATTGTTACAGTTGTCTCTTTGTAAGACATCAATTTGTTTAAACCAGGATCTATTTTTGATCCTTATAATCCATTCTATGTTGCCCTGTCTTTTATCTGGACCCTGAGCCTGAAATACATTTGGAATGAATGAATGAATGAATGAATGAATCCTTAAAGGCATATAATGTATATACAGTAACTAGTATTACTACACTTTGGGGAGCAATAAGCTTAAATGGGAAGAGGAAAGAACAAACAGTGCTGCAAGGACTCTGTCTGTCTGTCTGTCTGTCTGTCTGTCTGTCTGTCTGTCTGTCTGTCTGTCTGTCTGTCTGCCTGCCTGTCTGTCTGTCTGTCTGTCTGTCTGTCTGCCTGCCTGTCTGCCTGTCTGCCTGTCTGTCTGTCTGTCCTTCACATATCTCGAGAACCTTTTATCCGATCTACTTCACACTTGGTGCTCAGGAGGACCTAAGTGCAGTGTGGAGTGTGGAGTTGTTTGGATGAGCGCTTCTTGAGAAAGCTGTAAAGGTGACGCAGGTGTCCTTTGCGAGGTGCAGGTTATGGTGAAGGAAATGAAAGAGGTGCCTCTGTCATTTCTCAGCACTGCCAACGATCTGCAGCCTGCAGCTCTGTGACCACATCCTCTTCTCTGCTGTCGCTCTCAACTTCTTAGAACAGGAGCATCAAACATACGGCCCACGGGCCAGAAACGGCCCATCAGAGGGTCCATTCCGGCCCACATGATGACTTTGCAAAGTGTAAAAATTGCACTGAGGAGTCTTTCATTTCAATGTGATGCACTTGTGAAGGTGAAGGCAGGTTTCAGGAACAAGTTAAATACTAAGTAGCCTATTCATGTTTTCTCTATTCATCACTAAATAGTCAACTATTTTCAATACCCTTGAATATAGAGAATTGCACAGTTGCCGTCAATTGTGAGAGTCACTGACGTAAGGTACTGTATGCACGGGCCACATTCAATGAATGATCAGAATGTATTGGTGGCCTGATTAAAAGTGGTGGAGGGCCGTATCTGAATGATGATGTTTTCCTAAAATAACATTTTACATCAGTAATGTAGCTACAACACTGATCAGATCCAATTGTATATAGGCTATCTATAAATCTATCTATATATAGATGATATAGGCATATTATACATTATATGATATCAAATTAGATCATATAATACAATTAAGAGAATATATGATTATATTATATTATATTTAGGTGATTGATTAAAAGACACAAAAACATTGGGCTAAACAGGGGTAAATGAGCCTATTTATTTTTGGGGTAAAAATATATTTTAAAATTAAACATTTGATTTTCTATTTTCTAGCTATTCTACAGCCTAACCTGCCTGGAACCCACCTTGAGCCCTAAATGCACACAAGGTAGGAAAAACCTGGAAGAAATGTTGAAGAATGCGGCTGAGCGTGCTGTAGGTGCTGTAGCTGCTGTAGGTGGTGTAGCTGCTGTAGGTGGTGTAGCTGCTGTAGGTGGTGTAGCTGCTGTAGGTGCTGTAGCTGCTGTAGGTGGTGTAGGTGCTGTAGGTGGTGTAGCTGCTGTAGGTGCTGTAGGTGGTGTAGGTGCTGTAGCTGCTGTAGGTGGTGTAGGTGCTGTAGGTGGTGTAGCTGCTGTAGGTGCTGTAGCTGCTGTAGGTGCTGTAGCTGCTGTAGGTGCTGTAGGTGCTGTAGGTGCTGTAGGTGGTGTAGCTGCTGTAGGTGCTGTAGGTGCTGTAGGTGCTGTAGCTGCTGTAGGTGGTGTAGGTGCTGTAGCTGCTGTAGGTGGTGTAGCTGATATAGGTGCTGTAGCTGCTGTAGGTGCTATAGCTGCTGTAGGTGGTGTAGCTGCTGTAGGTGGTGTAGCTGATATAGGTGCTGTAGCTGCTGTAGGTGGTGTAGGTGCTGTAGGTGGTGTAGGTGCTGTAGGTGGTGTAGGTGCTGTAGCTGCTGTAGCTGGTGTAGGTAGGTGCTGTAGGTGCTGTAGCTGCTGTAGGTGGTGTAGCTGCTGTAGGTGCTGTAGGTGCTGTAGGTGGTGTAGCTGCTGTAGGTGCTGTAGGTGGTGTAGGTGGTGTAGCTGCTGTAGGTGGTGTAGGTGCTGTAGGTGCTGTAGGTGGTGTAGGTGGTGTAGCTGCTGTAGGTGGTGTAGCTGCTGTAGGTGGTGTAGGTGCTGTAGGTGCTGTAGGTGGTGTAGGTGCTGTAGGTGCTGTAGGTGGTGTAGGTGGTGTAGGTGGTGTAGGTGGTGTAGGTGGTGTAGGTGGTGTAGCTGCTGTAGGTGTCGGGGAAACATTGACAGAGTCATCGGCAAAAAAGAAAAAGAGACAAAACAGAGACAAAAGAAAGAGAGTCAACATGTCTGTCTGTGTGAAACATGGGAAAGACAAGAACAACTGGTTCATATTGTTTGTCTCATAATATGAGGGACAGTTGTCATAGAATTTACTGTAATATGTGGACAACATGTGATGATGTAACTCATCTCCACACAAAATGTAAAGGCCATATTTTCAGTCTCGAGAGGAACATTGATTGATCAATAGACGGTTTTCACCAGAGCGCAACCCCACAGCACTTCCTTTTTCTCAGCATTCGGCAAACTGCAGAAATATTCACTCGACATTGTTACTTTTGTTTTCGCCGCTCAGCTGTATAGATGGTTTTCACGGAATGGTCAGTCCTGCACTTGAATGTTTTTTTTTCTTTTATGTCCATAGCAAACACTGCAACAGGAAGTGAGCAATTTAGAATGTTTTTGTTGTCAAGTTAAAACCGTCTATAGCTCATTACGTCTCATTTAGATTGTCGAGGCCAAAACAGACAGGCTGACTTGAGCATGTAGAAAGTGTGTCAGCTCAGCATGACACTATACTATATGATGCAACACTTTTTCAAATAATCATTTGACAGAAGTGAAACTGGCTGATGGAACATAAGAACAGGAAGCATGAATAGAAGAGCAGAAGCATGCACCAGTGTTTGCAGGCAGCAGCAGGAAGTGGGCGCAATGTATGGGCGAGACCGCTGAAAGCATTTCATACAGCAAACAGCTTTACTACACAACAAGGGTTTGGCAATTCTGCTATGAAGGCACTTTATTGAGACCTAAATTCAATGCATTTCATATGTAGCCATGAATCAGTGACAGTCAGTGAAACTAAGACAGGCAGAGGCAGAACATACACGTAACCTGAAATACACACAAGGCCCACAAGAAACCTGGTTTGATCAGAATATGATGAGAGGAGAGAGTGATGCTGCTTCCTACAACCATCTTACAACCCGTTCTCACTCCGAGCGCCTAGCAGATTGATGCTTTGTCATGCCCCTTGTGGGTTAGTTACTAGTTACTAAGTAACTAGTTACTGCAACTTGATTACTTTTGCAGTAACTAGTAATCTAACTGATTACTTTTCCAAATTACCGTTTACAGTTTAATTACAGTTACTGAAATCGTAACTGGGCTAGTTACTAGTTACTTTAGGACATGAAAATAACGGACAACTTCAGAGGATTATCTGGTTTATGATCGTTAGACCTAGTCCTGGAAGAGAAGACGCCTCCCTGCCTGGCAAAAATGCTCCACACGCTGCAGCCATGAGCCCCAGAGGCTACTGACCTTGAGTAGAGCTCAACAGCCATGAGCCCCAGAGGCTACTGACCCTGATTAGGTTACAGTAAAGCTCAACAGCCATGAGCCTCAGAGGCTACTGACCTTGATTAGGTTACAGTAAAGCTCAACAGCCATGAGCCTCAGAGGCTACTGACCTTGATTAGGTTACAGTAAAGCTCAACAGCCATGAGCTCCAGAGGCTACTGACCTTGACTAGGTTACAGTAAAGCTCAACAGCCATGAGCTCCAGAGGCTACTGACCTTGACTAGGTTACAGTAAAGCTCAACAGCCATGAGCTCCAGAGGCTACTGACCTTGATTAGGTTACAGTAAAGCTCAACAGCCATGAGCTCCAGAGGCTACTGACCTTGATTAGGTTACAGTAAAGCTCAACAGCCATGAGCTCCAGAGGCTACTGACCTTGATTAGGTTACAGTAAAGCTCAACAGCCACATGACTTTTTCCTGATGTCATTGTCAGAAGTAAGTTCCATTCATTTTCTCCATAGACATTTAGGAAAATCCTTATACAACGAGTTTTAAGGCTGGAACCAAGCCAACCCGTGACCCACTGAATCGTGAGTGACCATAAAACATTCAATTTGGTGCAAAAACTAAAAATAACAATAGGGGGAGGGGGGGGGGGTATGTTCGACCCCCCCCCCCTTCCACAGCATGTCAAGACATAGTGTCATATTTTATCAACACAGCAACACTAAAATACTGTGTGATTTAATAAGACAATAAAAGTAACACAGGAGTTACTTTGCCTAGTAACTAATTACCTTGAATTAACTAGTATCTTTAAAGTAATTAAATTGCTTTTTGAGAGAAGGAACTAGTAACTGTAATACCAACTTTCTGTAACTTGCCCAACACCGGTTGTTACTAATACGGTGCCCTTCAGCGATGCATGAAACGACTTGGGCTCATATAACCTCTGTTTTACTATAATAAAAAAGATCTGCTCCCTCCCCAGGTATAACCGCCCCTAAGTCATTTCATCCTGGTGCCGGGTCTGTTTGTAAAGTAGGCCTACCATTTAACCACCTGTCCACTCAGACATACATGATCTGGAACATGAGCTGCCGGTGTTAAACAACAGCCGTTTTGACAATGATGTGGATCCTGTAGTCTACTAGGGGCTCAGATGGAGGCAGTGCACATAAGGTGGATAATAGTTTCTAAACATGCAGGCCGACCGGCTAGCAGCTGGTCATAATCCGGATTTCACTGCATGTTTAGAAGGGGCTTTACTCTCCTCCGCTCCATTTCAGCACTGCGGACAGCGCCACACAGTCCTATCTATTGACGGGGTCAACCCTATGTTCCCCGGGTCCTATGTTCCCCGTTTTTCCCAAATGGTGTCCACCCGCTATGCCGACCACCCGCAATGCCGACCTTAGGTTTAGGCGTGGGGGTGGGAGAGGTTAGGTTTTGGGTTAGGGTCTGGGGGAGGTTAGGTTTAGGCATGGGGGGAGGTTAGGTTTGGCGTGGGGGCTGGGAGAGGTTAGTGAAAAACGGGGAATATAGAACCCGGGGAACATAGAACCCGGGGAACATAGACATGATCCCCTATTGACCCATTTCCACCACTGGTATTAACGCGGCCCAGCCCAGCTCGACTCACGTTTTTGTCTCATCCCACCCGTCAAAAACCTGGACAGCCCGGGTTGAGTCGGGGTTGAGTCGTGCTAGTTTTGGGCCCTGCTTTGTTGAGGTTCCAGCCGGTACCATACGGTGACGTGAAAACACTGCAGACGACTGATTGGTTAGGCAGAATCGTGTTTACTGTGTCTACTGTAACTTCGCGTAACCAGTCTACTGTCAATGCTGGATACCAGTTTAGTGGGACTTACCTTCTCTTCTGTTATTTCCATCAGTCTTTTGTGGTGAAATCAAATCGATCTCCTTGCTCAGCTTTAACATGACGGTGGTTTTCAATTGTTTTGAGAGAAAAAGTCTGCTTCTCGGGAACCCCTTGTAGTTGAGTGTTATGTCAGCTCCGCTAGGCCGGAGGTGGGGGTTTAGCGAAGCCGCGGTCTTGCCTGGTGAGTGGCCGCCGGGGTGGTGGCTTCCCTTCTCCCCGTAGCGTAACTCCCGTCCCCCGCGCAGCGCATGCATTTCTCTCCCCTCTGAGAGAGCCTGGTGACGCGAGGTTAGCATGCATGTAAATAACAACAAATGGATATCCATTCTCATGGCCGATGGTCTCTCATTTGCCCATGTATGTCATATAGAGGCACCAGTATTTCATAACCAGTTTAAAAGTTCTGTGTATGGATTTAATTTTAATATTATGTTATAGCCAACTTCCTGGTATGTTCGCAGTGACTAGTACTGACAGCACCAAAGTCACGCCGGCTAAAGTCACGTCCTCTCCTGCATTCAACATACAACCAAGGGAGTTCATCCGCCATCAATTTTCCATCTACAGTTTGTGAAAATGTCCTTGTGTTCATTTAACTTTATACAAATGGAAGGCAGAGGAAAGATATATGAGCGGAGGGCGGATATGCGGTCGCTATGACAACCAGTTGTGGGCGGAGGTGGGCGGGGGCAGATTGAGCAGCGGTGGAAGCAAGCAGCCATTCGGGTTGAAACGAGTAGAGCCGAGTTGTGCCGAGTCGCACAGTGCTGTAAAATGTGGTGGAAATGAGCCATTTATATGCAAACAGCCCAAACCCACCTGTTTCTGTCTGTCTGTCTGTCTGTCTGTCTGTCTGTCTGTCTGACATGCCAGACGGTCATGATCACTTGATTTCATTTCATTTCATTTTTCATTTCATTTCTATATTTATCTCGAACAATAAAACACGAAACAGTAAAAGATCAATCATAAACAAACAGATTTGAATAATAAAATAAATACAAATATATGAAAGACAATAGTTATGTTCGAGAAGGAGCAGGAAGAAGCACAATGCTTATCTTATCCTGCCCCTACTTCAACAATGAGATTTTATATCTTATATTTAAAATAAGTAAATAAAATAAGAAGCAATTTCACAAAAGCATTTACGTCATCACCACCATCATGGTTATAAACATCTACATGTTGTCATCATCACCAACATCATGACCATCATCACCAAATGATCACCTTCATCCCTCATTTCTGTATTTCTCAAAAATAATATTCTTATATTTCTTCTTAAACTGTGACATACTTTGACACTGCCTGATCTCCTGATCCAATTCATTCCACAAAGCGACACCGCAGACAGACAGAAATACACATACTTTTTTAGTGTGGTACGAACACAAGGATGTTTTAAGTTACCTTTACTTCTTAGGTTATACCATACGTCTCCTTCTTTGAACAAGCTTTGGAGGTTTCCTGCTTTAAACATTACTTGAAGAGTTAACTATGAACCACCAGATCTATGAATTTTAATGTTTGTGACTTTAGGAAAAGTGGATTGGTGTGTTCACGAAACTCAGCATTGTGAATAATTCTTAATGCTCTTTTTTGCAGTATGCATATTAGGGAGCTCTTATAAGTGTTGCCCCACACTTCTACACAATAATTCAAATATGGCAATATAAGTGCACAATATAGAGTATACAATGTTTTATCATTTAGAATATTCTTAATTTTACTCAAAATTCCAATGCTCTTGGCCATCTTAGAACACAAATAATTTATGTGGGGTTTCCAGCTAAACCTATGGTCTAATATGACACCCAAAAACTTAAATTCATATACTCTTTGTATCACCACTTTGTCAATTTCAATGTGAACATTAGCATTGGTTTTATGATTTCCAAATAACATACATTTTGTTTTGCTCAAATTCAAAGATAACTTATTAGGGTCAAACCAGTGTTTTAGCTTTTCCATTTCAGCAGTGACCACTTTCAGCAGTTGGTGTAGGTCCCCCCATGAACAGCAGGCGACAAGCTCATTCTCTGTCGTCTGGTCAGAGGCACAGGTGGATGAAATGATAAGATGTTGATATAAATTCATATCAAGATGTTGATGTTGGATCAACGGGACTTGGACCAACCCTGGACTCCAGAAGATGTTAAGGTAGGCACAGAGAAGAGGAAAAACACCCTGCTAGCAGCCTTCCAACCTCTGAGAGCTTTATATGTATTGAAATGTGGTGATATAACAATAACAATAACAATTCGGCACATGATGCAGCATGTATTTCGATATCATTTCAAACTTTAAGAATGGTTCCTTGTTTATTTATTCCCATGAGCAGCAGGGTGGGAATTGTGTTGTTTTAGGGGCGTGGCCATTTGGCCTTCGGCGTCACATAATTGTTTAGGGCACAAGGCCACATGTCAGGGCACAAAGGTCATTGCTCTATTGACATCGTGAAGAGTGATTCTTCTGAAATGTGTGTTAAAATGAGCCAATTAAACATCCTTTGCATAGAGCAGACTACATTCAACTGAGACCACTGATGCTTTCAAAGCTCCGTGCTAGGGCCAACCCTTTTTATCATTTATATCAGGGGTGCCCAATACGTCGATCGCGATCGACCGGTCGATCGCGAAGGTAGTGTGGTCGATCGCGTGGCATTGGGGAAGAATTTTTTTTTTTTTTTTTTTTTGCTGTTTTTCCAGTTTCCACTGTTTTTCCACTGTTTTTCCACTGTTTCCACTGTTTTTCCACTGTTTCCACTGTTTTTCCACTGATTTTCCACTGTTCCACTGTTTTCCACTGTATACTCAGTGTATATATATATAAATAAATATGTTTGGTAGATCACTTTGACTTGGTCATTTTAAAAGTATACCTCCCAAGCTGAAAAAGTGTGGGCACCCCTGATTTATATAAACGATGTAGGTCGTAATATAAATGCCTCTGTTCACCTTTACGCAGATGATACCATTCTGTATTGTTGTGCGAACACTGTTGCCCTTGCTTTTGAATGCTTACAGTCTGCTTTTGATGTTTTACAGTCACACCTGTATCATCTCAAATTGGTGTTAAATGCAGATAAAACAAAAGCCATGTTCTTTTCTTTCAAGAAGGTGCCAGCTGTTCTCCCCTCCATTTTGTCAGTGCAGGGCATTGAGCTTGTGGCTTCTTATAAATACTTAGCTATTTTAATTGATGATGCCCTTTCTTTTAAACTTCATATTGATTTGCTGGCAAGGAAGTTAAAGTTGAAATTGGGCTTCTTTTTTAGGAACAAATCTTGTTTCTCCTTCAATGCACGGAGACGACTGGTTGCTGCCACCTTCTTGCCGCTTTTGGATTATGTTGATGTTTTGTACATGAATGCGTCTGCTAAATGTCTCCATCTGCTGGATGCTGTGTATCATGGTGCGCTGAGATTTATTACTGGCTGTAAACCCCTTACACATCACTGCTTGCTGTATTCTCTAGTCAACTGGTCATCCCTCTCCATGCGCAGAACTGTACACTGGTATACTTTAATTTATAAATCCAGCCTTGGTCTGCTTCCCACTTATCTATCTACTCCGCAAACAGTCCAACTACAGCTTACGCATTCAAAACTTCATCACCTATTCCATCCCCTCAGTTCGTACTGAGCGTGGAAAAAAGGTGTTCTCTTACTCTGACCCCTCCACCTGGAACACGCTACAGCAGAGTCTGAAGCTGTCCAGTCTGATCCTCCTCCACCTGGAACACGCTACAGCAGAGTCTGAAGCTGTCCAGTCTGATCCCCCTCCACCTGGAACACGCTACAGCAGAGTCTGAAGCTGTCCAGTCTGATCCCCCTCCACCTGGAACACACTACAGCAGAGTCTGAAGCTGTCCAGTCTGATCCTCCTCCACCTGGAACACACTACAGCAGAGTCTGAAGCTGTCCAGTTTGATCCTCCTCCACCTGGAACACGCTACAGCAGAGTCTGAAGCTGTCCAGTCTGATCCCCCTCCACCTGGAACACGCTACAGCAGAGTCTGAAGCTGTCCAGTCTGATCCTCCTCCACCTGGAACACACTACAGCAGAGTCTGAAGCTGTCCAGTCTGATCCTCCTCCACCTGGAACACGCTACAGCAGAGTCTGAAGCTGTCCAGTCTGATCCTCCTCCACCTGGAACACACTACAGCAGAGTCTGAAGCTGTCCAGTCTGATCCCCCTCCACCTGGAACACACTACAGCAGAGTCTGAAGCTGTCCAGTCTGATCCTCCTTCACCTGGAACACACTACAGCAGAGTCTGAAGCTGTCCAGTCTGATCCCCCTCCACCTGGAACACGCTACAGCAGAGTCTGAAGCTGTCCAGTCTGATCCCCCTCCACCTGGAACACGCTACAGCAGAGTCTGAAGCTGTCCAGTCTGATCCCCCTCCACCTGGAACACACTACAGCAGAGTCTGAAGCTGTCCAGTCTGATCCTCCTCCACCTGGAACACGCTACAGCAGAGTCTGAAGCTGTCCAGTCTGATCCCCCTCCACCTGGAACACGCTACAGCAGAGTCTGAAGCTGTCCAGTCTGATCCCCCTCCACCTGGAACACGCTACAGCAGAGTCTGAAGCTGTCCAGTCTGATCCCCCTCCACCTGGAACACGCTACAGCAGAGTCTGAAGCTGTCCAGTCTGATCCCCCTCCACCTGGAACACGCTACAGCAGAGTCTGAAGCTGTCCAGTCTGATCCTCCTCCACCTGGAACACACTACAGCAGTCTGAAGCTGTCCAGTCTGATCCCCCTCCACCTGGAACACACTACAGCAGAGTCTGAAGCTGTCCAGTCTGATCCCCCTCCACCTGGAACACGCTACAGCAGAGTCTGAAGCTGTCCAGTCTGATCCCCCTCCACCTGGAACACGCTACAGCAGAGTTTGAAGCTGTCCAGTCTGATCCTCCTCCACCTGGAACACGCTACAGCAGAGTCTGAAGCTGTCCAGTCTGATCCTCCTCCACCTGGAACACGCTACAGCAGAGTCTGAAGCTGTCCAGTCTGATCCTCCTTCACCTGGAACACGCTACAGCAGAGTCTGAAGCTGTCCAGTCTGATCCCCCTCCACCTGGAACACACTACAGCAGAGTCTGAAGCTGTCCAGTCTGATCCCCCTCCACCTGGAACACGCTACAGCAGAGTCTGAAGCTGTCCAGTCTGATCCTCCTCCACCTGGAACACACTACAGCAGAGTCTGAAGCTGTCCAGTCTGATCCTCCTCCACCTGGAACACACTACAGCAGAGTCTGAAGCTGTCCAGTCTGATCCTCCTCCACCTGGAACACGCTACAGCAGAGTCTGAAGCTGTCCAGTCTGATCCTCCTCCACCTGGAACACAC